>NC_134095.1:42099305-42399305 GCF_000715075.1 Nicotiana tabacum
CCAAATCCAAATCCTAATAACGTTGAATAAAATGTGTTTCGGATTGCGGGTGCATTTCAAGTGACGCGATCCAAAGATTTTAGACGATGTTAAATCTTCTTAAAAAATGCGGTTAAAAGTTAAAATTTGTACATAGGTTCAAAATGTTCTAAAATTAGATAATTAAGCCAAATATGACAGTTGAGCGACCGTGCTAGAACCACGGAACTCGGGAATGCCTAACACCTTCTCCCGGGTTAACAGAATTCCTTACTCGGATTTCTGGTTCGCGGACTGTTAAACAGAGTTAATCTTTTCCTTGATTCGGGATTCAACCTGTGACTTGGGACACCATAATTATCCCAAATGGCGACTCTGAATCTTCAAATAAATAAATCTCGTTTCGATTGTCACTTTAAGTTGAAAAAAACTCCCTTAATACCCCTTTCCGGAGGTGTAGGAAAAAAGGAGGTGTGACAGTGTACATCTTGTACGCTAAGCACTTCATTTGTGGTGTTGGGCAAGTTATATCTCCCACCAATCCAATATTTAACTAATTACCCGCATAATATTTATCTCAATTCACTTAAATATTGATCACGTTAACATACCGCAGTTCGCATATATTCATTATTCATGCTCTTGTGATATAGCACTAGTTCGTAGCCTCTTTTGGCATACATAAAATATTATCTCCAATTATCATTGTCACACTTTTATGTCTTAAATCATTTCGGGACTTCATTCATTAACACAACGAGGATCCAAGTCTTGGAGGATAAAGTTACCTAGTACCTCTTGCTGGTGAGAGGTGACAGCTATCCCGTGAAACTAATTGAGGTGTATACAAGCTGATTCGGACGCCACGGTTATTAAAAAAATATAATTAGAAATAGGATTTAAAAAAAGGAAATTCTTCCACTTATTTTACTGGTGAATTCCTTTGTAGACCAAAGAGTCCATTTTTTAACTTTACCAATCCTCAAGGAAAAAGAATATAAATAAATTTTTTTTAAAAATAGCTCCACCTATTTTTACTGGTGAATCCCATTCTAGACTAGACTAGAGATCCATTTAGAGTGAGCAATTAATTGGAAGTAAACAGCAAATGAGAAATCCTAGAAACAACAGATTACTTGCACGAGCAAATTGGAAACTGATAAATTAAACAAATGCAATCTACTGCTTTAACAGTTGCAATTATACCATTACAAATAGAGAAGCATTATCCACCACGCGAATCAGAAATATGCTCTACAGCAAAAAGGGAAAATTTCTCATGTTAGATATCCACAAACAAACGCCATAACCATAAAATCATGCAATTCGAATATCTGTAGTATTTCAATTAAAATCTCAGTTCTCGATCCAATGATACTTCTAGAATTTTACACTAACAAGCAAATACACTTCAATGAAAACGTTATTTCAACACATCGAAAATTAAAATACACAGATTACCGAACAGAGCCACAAAATGAATTGATACAACAGGACTAGATCAGTTCAAGGCCAGCAACAGAAGCATGGTCCAAATTGAGAGTAAAACCATTACTTGAATCAGTAACTCCGTAACGCTGCAGAATTTGAGTTTCTTATTCTTCAATTTCTCCTTCAAAATCCTCATCTTCAATTCCTCCATCTCTTTTGAATTCTCCTCATTCTGAAATTATCAAAAATTATAAACTTAAAAAAAATCGCTATCTACGTAATCAAACGCATGGAAACGGAAGAAAGGGAAACAAAATGAAGACCTTGTTTTGGTCAATGATAGCAGAATTTAGAGTAGTGTTCTTCAGCGATGAGACTAGAATTGCAGCTTTGGCACATTGAATCGCGACTTTCGACTTGAGAGCTTCAGCTATTTCTCGTTCATGGGTGATGTCCTCCATTTTCTCTGTGTGTTCCCGCGCTCTACTGCTTTTCCGATGGGTACGATTTCAAATGGAAGAGACGGAAAAAGGGTTCTACACTTCTAGTTCGCGTGAACTTCACTACAGTATTTAAAAGTATTTCTCCCTCGCAACAAAGTATATATTGTGAAAATTGTAATTGCATTTTATTATGTCTCTAAATATGAATTTGAGTTATGTGTCACAGCTTGAATTTTGAGAGTTATTTTCTTTTTGACGGTAAATTCTGATATGAAGTTTTTAAGTTTTTTAAATAAAATTTATATATTTAAAAATGATATAAAAGGTATTATTATAAGTCACAAAAATTAATTATTTTAAAATATTTAAAAGGCATGAACATTGCCTTTAAAAAGTTAACACATATAAAAATTGTTATTAAAGGGGGGAAAATTTTGACACTCAATAAGGGGCGGACCCACATGGTGTCATCTAAACCAGCTTCGTTGAATTTTTTATCGTTTTATATAGGCTAATTATCTGAGAAATGACCATATATGGTGAGTTGAACCCACTTGAACAATGATAGTCTTATGGTATGTGGTCTTGCGGGTTCAAATTTTCCTAAAGATCAGGAGTTCGACATTCATCTCTGCTTTTCCTTGCTTCTTTTTTTTGGTTACGTCATGAATTTGCCAAATATATATGATAGAGATACCGTCAAACGTTAAAACTGAAGTTTAGGAGTGTTCATAAAAATCCGAAAAATCGAACCAAACCGATCAAAAAAATCGATATTTTTTGGTTTAGTTTTGGCTTTGAAATTTAAAAACCGGTCAAATTTGGTTTGGTTTTGGTTTTAATAAAAAAAACCCGAACCAAACCGAATATTAGCTATTTTAAATTTAGAATTACACCTATATATATGTATACTTTTATACAAAATTTCAAAAAAATTATAGTAAATATTAATCGTTTGCACTTTTAGTGCAGTTCTTTACCTTTACATTCTAGTTTGATTGGTAGTTTTCTTTTGTTAAGTGTAAGAATCTATTTCATGTTAAAAATAATATATTTTTAATTGAGTCCTTAAATTATCCATCACTATTTGATTCAATTATCATCAATATATCTTGGTAAATAATAGATTTCTCAGAGGGCAATTGATTTGATAATGTTACGTTAAAAATATGGTCGCCGAAATATGTATTTGGTATTGTATGTCTTACATTTAAGAAAAAACCCGACAAATAACCGAAAAAACTGAAAAACCGATATAAACCGAATCAAGAAAAAGCGACTTAATTGGTTTGATTTGGTTCTAATATTTGAAAAACCGACTTACTTGGTTTGGTTTCTTTTTAGGGAAAAACCGATCCAAACCGAACCATTAACACCCCTACTGAAGTTCAATTAACAACTTTTCTCCCCTTCTTAGGTTTTTTTTTTGGTTTCCCACCCGATATCCATTATCCGGTTCCCGCATTGAAACCCAACTATATCCGGATTCGCGCCATATATTTCCTAAAAAAAATTTACTTTGTTTTATATCTGACTTCTTTACTCAAATCAATAAAAAAAATTCTAAAGGTTCAGTCTACCTCAAAAGTTCACAATTTTAATTCTGCAAAGTAAATCTTTCATAATCTTTTCTAAGTATGCAAGTGCAATCACTGAAATTATCTATAAGTTACTTTAACCTTCATTTGTTTAATGCTGAAATTGTTTATTTTGTGTTACAATAAAATTATTAATCTTGTTTATGAGCTCCCCCCTCCCTCTCCCTCTCTCTCTCTTACAATTTATAGTACTAGTTTAGATTATTTTAGTTAATAGTAACTCTTTATGTTTGTTGTCCTTTGTTTAGCTATTGCTATATTTCTTAGAGCTTAATAAATTTCTAGTTTTGTTAAATAGATTTCTTCTCTAAAATTTAAATGGTTAAAGTAGTTAAACAAAATGGGTTAAATTGATTATTTTTTTTAAAACAACAATTTATTTTTATGGCTTTGAAATACTTTTCATGAGTCAAGTGTCTATCGAAAACAATTTTTCTACCTTCAAAATATTGGAGTAAAATTTGCGTACACACTATTTTTCCCAAACCCCATTTATGAGGTTATACGGGGCAGGTTGTTCTTATTGTAAAATGGATGGATTCTTGTTAATTTTTAAACAAAATCGTACCCAACTTTACAAAAAAAAAAAGTGCAGATCTCAACTTATTTAATTTCTCATCTTATATAGTATTATGAACCCGGGGGAGGGGGGGTACATCTCGGTTGCCGTACCAAATGCTACCCCTATTGGTTATGTTTTTTATTGAACATGCTTATGTAAAAGTATGGGTCTGCCACTGCATTCAATTGGCAAATTATGGTTTGTAATGTTATATTTAGATAAAATAATAAACTTATAACATCCTTAAAACATAGCCAGACAAAACAAGTTCGTGGCAAATAAATTTTTTAACAGTAGCTCTGACGGTATGATTGTAGTCCTTAATTAGCTTTATTTTCTACAATTCAATTCATTAAACCGGTTTCAAATAATCCATGCACTCAAACGTTGATATAAGTACTGCAAAAGGGAGAAAATGGCTAAGTTGTGCTCTTGGTGGTTTCTTTTTAGTAATTAGTTTTTTTTCCCTGCCAATTGACGGCGTGAAGAAGGAAGATGGGAGAAAAACGAGGTAGACTAAAGAAAAGGAGAAACATACAAATAGTCAATTTGGTCTAATATTGATAGTATTTGGCTAATATATATAGTAATTTATGAATTATTTGATATTAGTAGCAACTTTGCTCTAAAAAGCCAAACTAGGTAGTTTCTCTATATTTGTTTAGTAATCATTTGAAGGTGTAATATTGGACTAGCCACTTGTTACCCGTGTTATTAGTATTTAGTTTGATTTAAAAATCTATCACACTTTAACCATTTCATTTAAATGTACGTATATTTTGAACAAAAGTACTTCTATCGCACTGAGCAATTCCAACAATTGTTATTAGATTTCAAATATTCTACGAAATTTCAGCATAATACACCTGAGTCCGAAAACTCTCTATAGGTGAAATCCAAAATACACATACTGGAATTTAAATATTTATAGGTTCAAACCCCATAAGTAGTACCTTATTAAGAACTCCAAGACACAATTATGGAGTTTTGACTTCTACAAATTGAAACTCCAGAATATTATCTTTGAGTTCAAAAGAGCTACCATTAGTGAAATATTCCTTTTAGGTTTAAACCTCAACAATAATTACACGGTTGTTGGGGTTTGTTCAAACCTTCATAGGTTCAAACCCCAATAACGATTACTGAGGTTTGAATCCTTTCATATTATGCTAGATACCTTGTTTTGAACTACAAGAATCGTTCTTGAATTTTAGACTAGCAAATGCTAAGAATCATTCCTGGTACTTCGAATTCCAGTATTGATTTCTAGTATTGTATTATCTGTTTTAGTTGGAGGAAAAAAATTAATTTAGTCGGGCCGATAACCATCAATTTGAAAATGGGGAGAAATTCAAAAATAACCAAATTTACAAGTGGTCATTCAAAAATAGTCACAGTTTCAAAAGTCATCAAAATTTAACCACTTTTCATGTAAAGATAAATCTGAAGGAAAACACTGTTCAAAATCCGGAAAATATTCCAGCATAATATACTGGAATTCCAGTATAATATATTGGAATTCCAGTATAATATACTAGAACTCTAGTATATTATACCGGAGCCAGCAAAGTATATCGGTCCAGCATAATATGCTGGAAGTTCATACATAGGTATACCGAACTCTAGTATATTATGCTGGATCGGTTTCTGTTGCAGCAAAACAGTGGTTAATTTTCAATGACTTGGCAAACACTAACTATTTTTGAAAGATCAGTCCGAAAACTGGCTAGCCGTGCTATTTTAACTTGAAAATGCAACTAAACTCTAATAGCAGGGCCTAGGGCCTAAAAGTGGCTACACCAACCATTCTTTCCCATTTGGACTCCACTATATGAAGGGGCTTTTGCATCTATACCTAATTTTAGGGTCATAATTGAATATGTACCCACTTTACAAAAAAAAATTGCAAGCCTACCACTTTACGATCAACTTTAAACTTATCGAGTCTGAAGTTAAAAACAATTAGTCTGAAGTGAAAAAATGCACTTCAGATGCACTTAGGGCCAAAAAGGTCTTAAATCCAATAAACATTTTCCTACACTTAAGACGAATAAGTCTGAAGTAAAAAATTGCACTTCAGATGCACTTAAGGCCAAATAGTTCTGAAGTGTAACCAATGGTTTCATGCACTTAAAGCCAATAAGTCTGAAGTGAAAAATTACACTTCAGATGCACTTAAGACCAAAAGCTTTGAAGTGCAACCAACGTTTTCATGCACTTAAGGCCAAATAGGCCTGAAATGCAAATTGCCTAGACACAGAAATTTGTTCTTCGAATTTTAACAATCCAATATATGATTTAATACCTAAATTTACTACAAATGATCTCAAATTTGAAACATAACATCCAAATATCATCAAGAACAAATCCCAATCATCAATTGTCAAAACAACAATAAATCTAACTAATCCATTTTAATTAAGAAAAAAAAGAAGAAGAAACCCGAAGCAATAATAAAATATAAAGCTCCATAATAGCTCACCACTGTAAAATATCATAAACTATCTTAAAATATGCTCACAAACACCATATAAATTCGGGATAAATTAAAAAATAGCCAGATTTACAAGTGATCATTCAAAAATAGCCACGGTTTCAAAAGTAATCGAAATTTAGCCACTTTTCATGTAAAGATAAATCTAAACGAAAATATTGTTTAAAATTCGAAAAAATACTCCAGCATAATATACTAGAGTTCCAGTATAATATACTGGAGTTTGGAGCACCGGTGCTCCAGTCTCCAGTATATTATACTGGAGCCAGCAAAGTATACCGGTCCAGCATAATATGCTGGAGTTCATACACAGGTGCATCAAACTCCAGTATATTATGCTGGATCGGTCTTTATTGCAGCAAAATAGTGGCTATTTTTCAATGACTTGGCAAACGCTGGCTATTTTTGAATGATCAATCCGAAAACTGGCTAGATCGTGCTATTTTAACTATAAATTCAGTGTTAACCGAAGAAGAAGAAGAAAAGGAGAAAAAAAGGCTTAAAGTTATTTTAAAAGTGAGTACAAAATTTTATTTATTTAAAATAGGTACGTATTAAATGGGCCGACCAAATAAGAGCCATCGCAATTTTTACCGATTTGAATGGATCAACCTTCAGCGAAAGCCTACATTCCTTTTTAACTGGGCCGAAATAAACACTAGACCCAAACCCAAACCCAAACCCAAACCTGCGTCCAATCCAATTCCCTCAAATTAATTCCCACACTCAGCCGCTTCCCTCCTCCCCTTCTCTTTCTGCACGCACCATACTCTGCTCTTTCTCTCAAATTAAAGCGTATGTTTTTCTTCTTCCTCTCTGCATAATTATCCAAAGTCTGCCTCTAATTCGTGACTGTGTTCTAATTTTCTTTTTTGCAAATATCAATTTTATGAAAATTTAACTGATCAAGTACAAAAGTCACGCTGTGGGTGCTCACAGCTACTAACCTGTATTTTTTTTTCTCAAAATATAAAAATAAATTCATGCTTAGTGAAGCTCATAAGTTTTATATTAATATATTTTTTTCTCTTTCAGAGACCATTAGTAATGGGTAAGAAAAAGCAGAAGATTGTGCTACCGCCGGAGCTGCCACCTGAAACTCCTGACGAGGCAGTTGAAGTATCAGATGAGGACGTGGCTTTCGTTGCGGAAAATCGAGAATATACTGGCTTCTTGTCCAATCTGGATACTAAGTCAATTAATAAGTAAGCAATTATTGACTTGTATATGCGTTTATTTTCACCCTTTTCTGAAATTAATGCACATACAGGATTGTTCATCACTCTTTTTTCCTCTTTTTTCCTGTAAAAAGTAAAAATTGGTATATTGTAAGCTTGGTATGGTTTAATGTGTTAATTTTGACTTATTTCTCTGGAAATTGATGCATAAATGAGTTTTGGCTATGATATGAATGTGGTATAAAGCTGTTGTTTTTGCTTAGATAATGTTCACTGAAAAGTTTACATATCCGAAAGCAAGAAAAGTTGAGCTCTTGCAAAGGGGAAAATACTGTTTTAATTACTTATATGCGGGAGACTAATATTTTAAATTAAATCTGGTATTAGTTCTTTTTGACAAAGTGGTTTTTCCCTTAAGGTCACTTATGATTAAATGTCAACTTTCGTAAGGAAGAAGAAAAGTCATGGAAGGACGAATTTTAAATGCCTAGAAGGGAAAGGAAACTTATGCATTGTACTGTGTATAGCTGTGTTTCATTTGACACTTCCACATGTTAATGTGCTATATGGAGTACACTAGAGCTTCAACTATCTATGCCTCATATGATGTTTGGTTCACAGGAGATTTTTTTGTTCGAATATTGAAAATCAAGTTTGAAGTTGTGGCAAAATTAACTTTAGCTTCCAGAGTTTGGCACTTTGTTCAGAAGTCAGTTAGTTGGAGCAGCTTTCTAAAATCTCCATAGCTGAATTAAGCTATTTTAATGCCTTATCCTAGTTGGGTAACTTGTCAATGGCCCATAGTTGAACAATTTGAGAAGTTTTCCAAAGCTTGGAATTTTCTTAAGCTCTTGTAAATTGTAATCTTCTCAGAGTATCCTGGATAGTTGAGTAGTTCTTCCAGATACTCCTGTAGTTACGGTCACTTTCATTATGTTTCTTAAAAATCGTGATAGTGATGTGTCCTTGTTTTTTTCCTGTTTCTGTCTGCTTAAATGTGGTTATCCTTCAGGTTCAGAATTTCTCTTTTGATGAATCAGATGACAACGACATCAGTCATTTCTTCTTTTTTCTCAAATAATATTCTGACTCTTAAAAACTTTTATGTTTCTTGTTAGATCTCTAAGTACTCCCTTCGCATTTGGATGCCTGATACAACTTTGGGGTACATTTTAGATGGAACCTCTTTTTGTTAGTTTCTTATTTCCTTTTACCCTCTTGTGCAAGTCTATTAACTTTCTAAGTTGATGTCTTCTCCTCTTATAACTGATATTATTATTGTAATTGGAAAGGCATGTTACTCGTGTTGCTGATGTGAAAGAAGATGATCTCGAGTCTCTGTATGAAAAACGAATAAGGAAGAGGTCACTTGATAAAGAAGCAGAGGAACAGGGGCTAGAGGTTGATCCTGTGGATGCTCTTCCTGTGAAAACATTGGATGGAAAACTTTATTACCGGACAGGTACTGAAACCTCTTGTTCATTTGTCATCACCTGGTATTTGTATCTGTGCTAACCGTTAATTGGGTCTTAATTTTCATATTGTACAGTGCCAAAGGCTACACAAAAATCTGAAAGCGAAGATAAAGATGAAGCTAATGCTAACAAAGATAGTGGTACTGATGCAAGTGTGGTGAGGTTGACTAAAGCAGAGAAGCGGGCAAAATTGAAGAAAATGAGGAAAGAGGCAAAGAAACAGGCAAAAGAGGGGGCCGAAGTAGAGGGAATTGAGAAAATACCTCAAGCTAAAGTCTTGGTATGTGCATTATTTGCAGCATTAGATATCCAAAAAGATACGCTGTAGTGCTAGGATCTATATCCTAAATTATATTTGAATTGGAGATGACAGTGCAAAGAGGGGAAAACGGCACTTGAACTTTAGAAAAGAGTATATGTGATAGAGAGTGGGGTATTGACAGAAGTTCATGCTGGTTCCCCTTGTTGCACTGCCACTACACTATTAATGGTGGAGTTACTACCTGCTTCATGTTTTCCTAATTTTTGGTGGAGGAGGAATCTTAAAGCACTTGGATTGGTCTGATCTTTATAAGAAGTGTTGTGTGTTTTCTGCTACGCATTTCCATGTCAGATTATTCTGGAAAAATAATACTTCCCAGACCCAAAGTTCAGAATGACCAATTGTCTTTGGCTGTTCCAAACGTACTTTCAGTATATAGCATCAACAAAGTTCTGTGAGCTCATTCTTATATTAGTCCTCCAATAAATTAACCAGTACTATTAAAAGCCATCGTTAAGCAATGGAGCAATGCAAGGCGAGGTTTTATCACATTAAGTGATGCGAAGCGATGGGTTATTGCCTCATGGAAGAAGCTATATGTTTTAGATGGTAAGCTGCAAAGTGAACCTGCAAGAAGTGGTTGATTCTTTGAATCTAATTTCAAAAGATAAAAAAGAGGAAACATAGGGCTTTTTCCTATTAAGTACTAGGACTTCTCGTCATATACACTTCATTGTTCTCTTTTCTGCTGCTGTCTTCATTGTTCGAGCTTGTAACAACCTCCTCTTCTACTACTTTTGTTTCTCTGCTCCTTGTGAGTCACATCTTTCTTCTTATTTCTCTCTTCAACTCTCTTAGTTCACTTACTACAACAAAAATAGAAAACTGAATGCTAATAATTCTTTTCTATGGTTGGTTAATTGAAAAGTAACTTTGCAATTGAATTTGTCATTCTGTGGCCTTGTTGAAGTATATTTTAGGGATGTTACTTTGGATTCTGGGATTAACAGTGTTATTACTGTATACTGGTTGCTTAAATTTGTAGAACTATAGTCAAACAAAAGAGGACACTTAAATTTGGATACAAGTATATTGATTTATTCATCCGTGGTGTTAGGATGAGGTGAGAAAAGATATGACAGCAGAAGAGGACAATGAAAAAAAGAAGTTTAGACTAGCTGAGCTGGGAACTGCACTGCTTACAGATCCTGAATTAAACATCAAATCACTCAAGGAGATGCTGGAGATTTCTAAAGATGGTGATCGTGATATAGTGGTGCTTGCCCTTAAGTCTTTGTTGGCTGTTTTCAGAGATATCATTCCTGGGTGAGAAGTTTGCAACATTCATTGGCTGTTTGTAGTTTGCTTCTCCTAGTTTTTTAATTCTTTTATTAACTTTGCTATGTAAACAATGAACTTTTATTTTCTATATGGGCTCCAGGTATTGCATCCGGCTGCCAACTGAAAAGGAGCAGGAGATGAAAGTTTCAAAGGCTATTAAGAAAATGCGATTCTATGAATCTACCCTCTTATCTGCATATAAGGTTGATTTGTGGATCAACATCTCTATAATAATTAATTGTACATATGAATTCAATATAGCTGCTAGAGCATACTATCATGACATGGTTTACCACTAAGTTTTGTTCCATTTCGTTGCTTGCAAATTATAGTGCCACCTTTGTTTTGGAGCACTTTGTTAACAGACTTTTTGACCTTTTGTTTTGTGGATAGGAAAATATGAATCAGGTAATAGAAATTGTATTTTGTTTGGAATAAAACAGGAATATGTTCGAGTTGTTCTTGTTTTTGGTGTTACATGATAGCATTCTTGAGGTACTTTATGCAGATAAACGGGCTAGGACTGCAGTTATACTTAATGTGTTCCTCCAGATGTTGGGTTGAATTGTTGAATTCTCATTGCATAACAACTATTTTACGTATTTCAGTTTATTATTACTTAATTGAATAAACACTAGACATATTATTCTTTATCCAGGCATCGTATAAATTTTTTTAGCTGTGGGTTATTAAATACAAAGAATTAAAGTAAATACCTCACTTGAAAATAAGTAAATAGGTTCGATGAGTGTAAGGGCTAGCTAGACCTGCCTGCTATGTTGAGTATTTTCATGTACTGAAGACTTCTATAAAATAAATAGAAGTAAAAAATTAAGAATCTTTGACTTTGAAAAGTAGGTCAATCAAATGGGTATAATCTAAGTCTAAGTTATTATGGATGAATGTATCTTTTCTCAAAAGAATTTCTTGATATATCTCGTAACAGCAAGATAAGTAGCTGATATGAAGAAAATTCAAAATTTGAAGTAACATAGAATGTGGCTTCTTCTTCTTCTTCTTCTTCTTCTTCTTCTTATTATTATTATTATTATTATTTTTTTAAAAGGTCTTAGAAACTTGCATCCTTAGAAATGTTACTCATGTTTGTTGGATTGCAGAATCAAATATAATTCTAGTCTTCGCACATTTGTCAATATTCTGTGTCAGATATTTTTGCTGATTACTCCTTTTCCTGTTTGTGTATTGACAGGCTTATATACAGAAGCTGATAGCTGTAGAAAAGCAGGCTGTATACAAACGTGTCGCAGTTCGCTGCATCTGTACTTTACTCGAGGCAGTTCCACACTTCAATTTCCGAGAAAGTTTGTTAGCTGCTGTCATAAGAAACATAAGCTCTGAGGATGATGTATCGAGGTAATTATGCTTACTGCTCTTTTGGTTCCTTCAGCTTTTCCACTTTCCTTTATTTGGAGCTGGTTGAAGGATGAAACGTCCATCTTCTTATATCATTTGATGCCCTCCATCAATCCTTTGTTAAGTTGTCCTATAATCATGTTCTAGTGGCGGGAAATCTGCAGTTCTCACAACAAGCCTAATGTGAACTTTCTTCATCAAGTTGCTTTGGAATTATAGATGATGCAAGACAAGCATCTACATATTTGGTTTCTGTTCTGATGTCATTGCAGCAAAATTAAGCTTTAAAATAATCTACAACTACAAGCACTGGTTTCATGGAAGGCCTGGTATTGAAGTGCTTAAGAGTGAGGCTGAATAAAATACGTAGCTTTAACAAGCAATGAGGTTTTGGAGAGTAAACCTAAAAATAAGGTCTCAATTTGGTTAGTTGGAGGATTGAGAGACTGAGAGACCCCATAAAACTGAAATGCAATTTTTTTGATAACCGAGAAATTTCCAAGGGCCAGTAACCCACGGTTCAAAATGCAGTGGGTAATGGGACCTCCCCTCTACCCTTCTCCACTTAAATACCAGGGCTTTTGTCTAGGGCAGTGTTCGAACCCGTAACATGCGCCTAACCCTCACGTCATGTACTGTGCTCTTACCACTAAATCAATGCCTTGGGGGCAAACATAGCAATGCACCTTTTTGTAAGACCTTAGCTATATTTAAACTGTTTGTCGAATAATTTAAGGATTTGATATACATTTGTATTTTGTAAACCATGTATGAGAATATTAGGTGTTGGAAAGGAGTGAAAAATTAGCATACGAGTAGTTATGATGTGTGCCTATGTTGCGCGTCAAAATGCTGCCGCACCCTTGTCGCATCCTTAAAAAATGCACTACTTTTGGAGGATCCGACACACACCTGGCGACATTTTCGGACAGTGCGAGCAACATAAGATGTGAGCTGTTTCAGATGAGGATCTAAGGCACTGCACTTTATGGGCAGGATTCGTTGACTTCGGCTTTTGCTGTATAACTTCTTTGACGAGGAAGTTCAGCTCGTATTGCTATTTATATCATCTGTAATGTGGTATGGATATTTGTCTTATATTGCTTCTTGCCTTATCCAAAACTTGAATGTTAGTATGTGGTTTAAAGATCTACTAAATTGCTTCTATTGGCAAAAACTTGGATATTTACTATACAGTTCAGTGCTTCAAAAATTCAAAAGCCTCCTTCCTCGAGGAAAAGCAAACACCAAAACCATGCACTTCAAAGTTTTGAGACGTGTTGCGTTGTTATGTAGACTAGTCCTCTCTCTCCACACATGCGTGCTAATTGTGAACAGAATATTCAAATAATAGAATTGGGCCTCCAGGTTATGATGTCTTTTTTTTTTTTGATTAGCAATTACGCTCTCTCAAGTTTGTCAATCTACTGCTTGTTGACAGGAAACTTTGCTGTTCTACTGTTAAGTCACTTTTCACCAATGAGGGGAAGCATGGTGGTGAGGCAACTGTGGAGGCTGTTCAAATGATTGCAGACCTTGTTAAAGATCATGATTGTCAACTACATCCTGATTCCATTGAGGTCTGCATCTTTAATTCCAATACATTGGCTCTAGGCTTTTTCGGTAGATTGTTTATGATGTCATCTTGAATTTGAAGCACATATCCTGGTATTGGGCCAAAAAGGACGAATATGTCAATGTCGATGTGATGACTGTGTCAAACATTTGGAAAGATAATGGTGATCTTTCAAAATGTTGCTAGTCAACTTATGGCAGTAATACTCTCAACAATGTTCATTCAAGTATCTGGAAGTCTTGCTTAATTTGGCATTTAACCTTAAGGATATAGTTTTTGATTTAGCATTGGGAAAACTTATTATCTTATGACATGATTTTGTGATGCTTAGGTGTTTATGTCTCTGACATTTGATGAGGATCTTGGGAAGCGTGAAATTCGAGATGCTGATAATAAATTTAAAAGCAAAAATTCTAAAAGGAAGAACCTTAAGGAGCTGAAAGAATCAGCTGCAAACGAGAAAAAGAAAGCACGGAAAGAGATGATGTCACAGACTCGAGAAGAGGTACTATTTTGCCAACATAATCTGTTATTTGGCTTGTTAACTATAACCTCATTTGCACATCTTCATGTTTTACAGGTCACTGCAGAATTGAAGGCTGCTTCATTAACTACCGATGTCACTGAAAGGAGAAGGATGCAGTCTGATGTATTATCAGCTGTCTTTCAGACGTTCTTTCGTGTCCTAAAGCATGCATTAAGGCCTCGGTATGTTCATTTTGCTGATGATATAAATGGAGCATGTCAAATAATGAATTCACTTACCATGAACCCACCAGATTTGAACTTGAACCACATCATATAACTAGTTCCTCTGTGAGAAAATACCACGAGTCCACCTTTTTTAAGTTCTACCTGGCGTTTATTATTATTTTGATGAAGTTGGTAATTTTATTGATTTGATGAGAAATCCCCTCATACAAGGTGTATAGGAAAGTGCAGAATCTCACACAGAAACATGATCCTTTACAGAAAGCTATCTAGCTTTTATAATAAAAAAGAAGAAGAAAGACAAATGAAATCCTAGGAGAAAAGAACACATGACTGTCAAACCAGTCATTCATGTCCTTTCTCTATGCAAAACTATAACTAGCCATTAATGGTATACAAAGAAGAGGACGAATCAAATTTGCAGTAAAGGTCAATTTGTGAAACCAGAAGAGAGATATCTGAAGAAGATGAATAGGAGGAAGAAAGAAGACCACCTTCCATTTTCTTTCTAATTTTAATTGATTTACTCATAAAAGAAAATAAAGAAGAAGACAGAACCTGGTAGTTTTTGGGAGGATTCAGTCTCCAACTTTTTGAAATTTTTATTTTTTACTAATCCATCTTTATTTGTTATATGAATACATCTGCCATTCTGCTTTTCTTTCTATCAAGAATAGTTCATGAGCCCCAAGCCACTCTTTCACGGATGCATTTGTGTTGCCTTGATTTCTAATTAATTTTGGTTACTGATATTGATATTTTTCTAGCATATTTGGTTTCCCTTTGTGTTCTCAGACAGTTATGCATTTTCTATTATATTGCAAATTCTTCATATGATTATGAAATTTCCTTTAGTTGTCTGTGTATTGTATGAAAACAAAGACTATTATCTATATCCATGATGGGGGAAAAAGGGAAAGCTACAAAAGTTTTTTTTTGATAACCGAGAAATCCCCCAGGCACAGTGGTGCATGGTACGGAATTTGGTGGATAATGGCCTGCCGCTCTACCCTTCTCAACTTAAATACCAGACTTTTGTTTGCATCAGGATGCGGATCCGTGACGCGTGCCTAACCCACACATCACGTGCTGCACTCGTACCATTAGACTAGTGTCCTGGGGTCAAGGGAAAGCTATGGAAGTTTGTAGCAAGTAGTTAAGGTTGACATCTTTAGGAATTAAGAAACATGTCGATGCCCTTGATTGTGTTATGGATTAGGAATTAAGAAACATGTCGACGCCCTTGATTGTGTTATGGATGCCATGAATTGCGTTTTGGCTACTTGAGGAAACGTTTGGAATTTTTGTCAAAGATTAGAAAGTGTTTTTACAATTGAAATTATGAATCAGCACAATCTTCCACTTTACAAGGTTAGTGGATAGCTCGGGAAATTATGTAAATGGCTGTTTTGAAGCACAAAAAGATCTAAGTGATTAAATTAGGCTGGGAGATAAAATAGATGCTTCAGCATTCATGAAATTTTAAGAAAACATTTGTAAGTTTAAGACGGCTTTTCACAAGTTATGTTGTGTTGAAGTAGAAAACTTTGGAATTTAGAATTTATAATCGAAATGTGTTGCATTTGATGCGCCATCAATGTCTAAGTTGTTGAATTGCAAATTTACGACAAATCTATTAGGTTTACTACAAAATTTATGCGTTTTTGCGCAACTTATATAGATTTAGCTTGTAACTAAAGTATGTGAATAAGACTTATCTTCTGCATATAACTTTTTGCCAGCTTAGCCTTCAAATCTAGAAATCGTAATTACCATCTTTTAAATTATTTTTCCACAACTATTATTTAATTAATGGTATGAAATCATAATTTCCTTTTTCCTTCATACAAATGTGGTGATTTCTAGTGAAGGTTTTAACATCGAATTGAAGTTCAAGTTCAGTGGGACCTGCATATTGTTGATGGCCATGATCGAATGAAACATTCAAATATTTTAACTGCATAGGAAAAGTTAGAAGAAAGAAAGAGTTATTGCGTGAGACTAATGTTTCTCGACCATTGTGTATTTATATTTACAATAATTTCTAGACCCGTTGATTGTGGGACTCTTAAGCACATTGAAATTGGGCCATCATTTCTAATTACTTAATTATTGGATATGCTTCCTAACATTCTAACTTGGGGATTACAATAACTATGTAGTTAACTCTTAACCCCATTGAAAACGGGCCACCATTTTTAATTCCTTAATTATTGGATATGGGTTCCTAATAATTCTAACTTAGGGATTACGGTAACTATGTAGTTATATTATTACAATCAGCATGTACATTATTATTTACCAAAAAAAAAGTTATTACAATCATCACTGCCGCGGTGCCGCCTTGAGGTGGAGCTTGCAAATCTTATGCTTCAAGCTACCTTCAAGTGATTTGACAAAAACTATCTTAGTTGATTCGCCAACAAAAGTTGGAACTGTATCTTCAGATGCTATGTACAAAGTGGCGATCAATTTCCATATGCTTGTTCGCTTTCAAAGACTAAATTGTAGTCAATATGCAACATTGACATATATCAACTACATGTGTCAATTCGGGCAACAACAATTTAGTAAGCTACTATTTTAGCCAATCTAGCAGCAAGTTCCAACGAAGATATATTTTACTTCAGTATGGCCGTACCCCAACATTATGTTTCTTGTGTTCCTTAGAATGAAGATTTGTCCAAATTAAACACTGTACTTAGAGGTTAAATCCTATCTAAAGGACAACTGGCCCGTTCAACATCAGTATACTTGACGTGGGTATCCTGTATCTGCATACTATGTTTTTTTATATCTCATACACATTCCAATGACTTGTACTTGTGAATCCAAATCAATGAAAAGCAAGTCAGATGTTTGGATTGCTGATCAAAACTTAAATTACCCATAAGTCTTCTATGCTAGGATCAGGTCTCCCTGTCCTTTTAGAGACAACATTTAGATCCATTAGAGTAACGACCAACTTAGAGTCAATCACCTTTGTCTCCTTGAGAATGTCTAGAGCTTATTTCCCTTATTAAATGCAAGGCCATGAGTAAACTAACCACCCTGGTTCAAAGGAAATATATCAATTTTGCAGAAATCCTTGGTTTAAAATAAGTAAAATATTGTTTCAATCTGCCATGCTGTTAAGATTCATCACACGTGATAATTTTTACCTTATCCAAAAAAAAAAGAAAAAAATAGTCATCACCGTGATAAGTATGATAACAACATGGGCCGCAAGATAAATACATAGGTTAGTTTTGTGTCAGAGAATGCGGAATAATGAGCCTAATTACAAATCAAACAAATGCGAGACAATGTCTGGATCTATTAAACCGAGCTCAGTGGGGATGGCTAAGTATTCATGGGCATTGGCACTACAAGATTTGTTAGATGCTCCGTATTGATTATGTAACACAGCAAGTTTTGGTGTATGAAAAATAATTTATGACAAATTTTCATCATCGATAACCTAGTCCGTTAAAAAGTTGTCAACTAAGATACTAATTCCTCTTACAAAATTGGCGCTGCTATGGTGCCAGGCATCAATATGAACTAAATAAAAGGGAGACAACCTGTTTTCTGTCTCAACTAAGATAAGACTTCGGAGAACGTTACTTGAATTTAATGACTTACACCTCAGGCAACTGAAATTTGAAAGACTTGGGACTAGGAAATGTGAATAACACTAAAGAATTATGATACTCTTTCTCTTAATTTTGATACCATGTAGAGAATAAGTTAGAGACAGACATATAAAGTTTGAGAATGCATGGAAGTAATGCCTCTCACCTTTTGTGTATTTGTACCTTTGAAAGGTGTGAACCACCTCATTTTAAAGTTCAAACTATCAGAGAGAGATTACTTTATTCATTTAATTTTGTTTTAATGTCCTCTCACGTGCATGTTTGTTTCTTTTTTTCGGGCCTTGCTCATGGAAATTCTCTTTGATAATGGGCGGTGCTGAGACTTGAATGTGGGATCTCTCCTTGATCTGATACCATGTTAAATCGTGTGAACTATTTCATTTAAAAGATTACGCTAATAGAGAGGAAATTCTTTTATTTATTCAACAATGTCTTAGCTTATACTGCAATGTAGGTTTATTATCTTGTTTACAATTCTCATATATCGTGAGACTTCTTGTCCCATTATCTCCTATTGATTATGGGACTTCTAACCTCATTTATATCATTCCTAATTCCACTAATTCTAGGATTGGGAGATGACTTCCTAACAGAGTTGTCAAAGGCGAAAAGGCTCTAAAAAGTGCTCTAGGTCTGTTGGGGCTTTAAGCGCAAATAGCACTTAAAGTGGGGGCTTTAGTAAGAAAAGGCAGCATGTCTTAATGCCTTTCCTTAGGCTGATGCACAACTTAAGCGAGGCGAAGCTCCCTCCCTAAGCTTTTCTGAGCTTCAGGGCTTAAGCGCGACTTAAATGAGCCTTTGATAACACAGCTTCCTAATTCCTCTAGTTATAGTGTTACAATTATTGTATGACTACATAATTACAATCAATAGTAGTCATCATAACTAAACAGAATAAAGAGATGCTTGCAGAGATTTATGTGATGTAAGTTCTAATCCTGAATAAATTGCTACTGACGTTCACCGGGTGATGTTTTACATCTTTCCAAGTGCTGGAACATAATGTCAGCTTGTGGAACTACATTAACTGATTTGAAATAAAACTTATCTAACATAGATTAGTGCTTATGGTGCAGGTTGCTGAAGTCTTAATTCAGTTTGAGTTTGTTATCACAAGAAACTCATACTGGTTTTGGATATCCTAAGCATCTTGGATGTTATGTTTAAATTTTGCTTTATTAGCTCTTGCATCAGTACAGTCTATACTATACTTGACCACTGTGTTTTCACTTAATGCTATCTCAAAAAGTAACTTCTCTGTTATTATTACTCAGATCAGAAGCAGGTTCTTCACCTCAGGCACCTGGAAGCCATCCACTTCTTGCTCCTTGTCTTAATGGAATTGGGAAATTTTGCCAACTCATCGACTTAGATTTCATGTCCGATCTTATGAATTATCTGAGGAAGCTTGCCGGAAGTGGCAACAACTCTGGTGATTCTTCCATGGATGGTTCAGCATGTCTGACAGTATCTGAAAGGCTCCAGTGTTGCATTGCTGCTTTCAAAGTGATGAGAAACAACTTGGACGCACTGAATGTAGATCTTCAGGATTTCTTTGTCCAACTTTACAATCTGATAATCGAGTATAGGCCAGGAAGGTAAATCTGTGCCTATCAAATAACTAAAGTTCAATTATTTGACACGGGTTATTTTTTTTCTTAACCCACTTCAGTCCTCTTGGAAAGAAGGAAGATTGTCAGAACGGGGGGCAGGGTGGCGATGTGGTTTTTTTTGGTGTGTGTGTGTGTGTGTGGTGGTGGTGGTGGTGGTTCTCTATCCAATGAGATTTCTGTTAGTCTGTGGTTACATCTTCTAAAGCTAACCATTTCTCTTCGTAAGCAGGGATAAAGGCGAGATCTTAGCTGAAGCTTTGAAGATAATGCTTTGTGATGATCGACAGCATGACATGCAAAGGGCTGCAGCTTTCATAAAACGTTTAGCTACATTCTCTTTATGCTTTGGGTCTGCAGAGTCCTTGGCAGGTAAAAACATATTTGGCTAATAATTACTAGACTGCTGTATGTTCTTAATCAAGCGTTTGTATGTTATGATTTATGCTTCTCATTTGTCAAACTATTGCAGCCTTGGTGACTGTGAAGCATCTCCTTCAGAAGAATGTTAAATGCCGGAATTTGTTAGAAAATGATGCTGGAGGTGGCTCTGTCTCTGGTGCCATTGCGGTGAGAACCAAATCTTCTTTCTGATTAACTATATGGTTAAAAGGTGCTATCTCGATTATTAGGCTAACTTCACCCACAATGTAATAGTGTTGACGTGTTACATAAGGCAGTTTTAACTTTTCTCTTCATTGAATATGGATCATTCAGGCACATGATATTTCTTGAAGAAAATAAGAGAAGTACACCCCTTCTGTTTTAGGACATCCCTGATTTGTTCCCCAGCTTCTTTTCTATACTTTCTCTTGGGTGGGGGATCAGGGAAGGGGACACTGGAGGGCATGGTAAACGTAAGGCGTGGATCTGTTGACATTTTGTGGTATAAACACTTTATAGAGCTTTATATCTGGTACTTTCAGGAGTGCGCAATTCTCATGCAAAGTACTTTTCATTGTATTTTCTGAAGAAATAGTGTATTGCTGACCTTTCCATTAGGGAAGGTCTGGATATGCTCATTGACATTTGTTTCTGTGTGCCACTCATGGCACAAAAAATATGCTTCATACTGAAATTACTCAACATGAAAAAGAGAAAAGCTAAGCTCTGGATGTGCTCCTTGACATTTGTTTCTGTATGCCACTCATGGCACAAAAAATATGCTTCATACTGAAATTACTCAACATGAAAAAGAGAAAAGCTTCCACTTGTACCATTCATATTCAGTAGATAGTTGAACCACTAGAAAATGCTGATGGCAATTCTTTTCTGTTGCAGAAATATCAGCCTTATGCAACTGACCCAAACCTTAGTGGTGCACTTGCTTCAGTGCTTTGGGATCTGAACCTTTTGTCAAAGCATTACCACCCAGCTGTTTCTACAGCCGCATCCAACATTTCTATGTTGAGCACTGGCGATAGCCAGGTTTACCAGTCCAACAAATCTCCTACACAAGCTTTTAAGGAGTTGTCACTTGAGCAGGAATCATTCATCGTAAAAAGTGACCCCAAAAGCTCAAGTACCAAGAGAAAAAAAGGGATTGCCTCATTAGAGCATATTAGTATGGGGTCTGACCTTGATTTCACTGCTCAAATTGATGAAAATGATGTTAGAAAGAAACTCTCTGAGCATTACTTGCTGCGTCATGACATAGCTGAAAATGAAAGAGTAAGAGGGGAATTGGTTCGGACAACATTGTCTCTGAAGCTGCACGAACAATATAAAAAGCAGAAGAAAAGAAGAACAAAGTAGGTATCTGTTGTCTACAATTTTGTAGGTAGATCTATTTGGCAGTTTTCAGCATTCTGCAGTATTTCTGGATAGGAGAGTGCAACTCGCGATTGTTTTGTACAAACTGGGCATAATGCCTATTTTGCCTTCTGATTATGAAATTGATCTCATTATTTATATCGATGTTCAGAGGTATTTATTCTTTTCTTTTCTGCCTCCCCCTCTTTCCCAACTAATCTTGTATATTTGGGTATTAATTGACAAGATGAGAGAAGAGAAGAAAAATGAGGGTTCATTGTGTTCCATAAAGTATTTTACATACTGCATTATGCCTATTGGTTTCTCATTATGTAAATGGAAGAATGGTTATACTGATGTCCAGAAACAAGATTAAAATGCTGATTTTTCTTTGTGATAAATGATAAGAGCAAAGAATTCCTACAAAGATTTGCCATGTTGTTAATGCGAAATCTACCAGATAACTGCGACTCAAAGATTCTCTTCGTAGAAAAATTGTATTGCTAATCTCAACTAGTTTGAGGTTTTGCTGCTCTTAGTTGACATTGGCTAACGAGTGATATATGGATATTAATTTGTTGCCAAAAGTGAATTTGATGGCCATATAATCTCCTCTTCCTACATAGTGGCCTCTGTAAAATTTTGGGCAAACGAGTTCACTCAATATTAAGGTACAACCGAAACGTGTGCCCCCAACAGGCATTGCTGCTTGTTGAAGTTTGGCAAATTTGTCCCACATCGGTGGGCTCTTGAAATTTGGGGGAATTTTCCCCCTATAAAAGAAGGCATAATGTTTAGGATTTAAACACACCTCTCATTTGTCTTCTCATCTGTTTAAGGCATTTGTATCTTCTCTCTTTAGTATTATTTCACTTGTATTTTTGGAGTGGAATAAAATATTTGGTTGTCTCCGAGGAGTAGGCAAAATTAGCCGAACCTCGTAAATTCTGGTGTTCCCTTTATTGTTGCTTTATTGTCTTATTTATTATTTGGTGGCTGTCATAATTTTTGGTATAATAGTTGTGACTTATTCACACTCTATACATTTGGCTTCCGCAACAATTGGTATCAGAGCCAATGTACTGTCTAAGTATGCTCTGTGGTTGCAGCATAGTCTGATCTTCCACATCAGAAAAGAGTTATCTTGGTAACTGAGTCAAGGTTCTGTCTGAGTATGCTCTGTAGTTGCAGCTTAGTCTGATCTTCTACATCAGAAAGGAAATAATCTTGATTTGTGTCGTCAGCTATTAAATAATATTTGTGTCAAATATGGGAGACAATAAACAAGAAGAATCTACATCAAGTGTCAACAACACGTCATCATTGACATCTTCGCTTATGACAAGAATTGTGTCAAATGCGAAATTTGCGGTCGAAATATTTGACGGGTCCGGACATTTTGGGATGTGGCAAGGCGAGGTTCTAGATGTCCTTTTTCAACAAGGGCTAGATCTGGCCATTGAAGAAAAGAAACCAGATGTTATTGGAGAAGAAGATTGGAGAATTATCAACCGTGTTGCTTGCGGTACCATTCGATCCTACCTTGCTAGAGAGCAGAAATATCCATACACAAAGGAAACTTCTGCAAGTAAATTATGGAAAGCACTGGAGGATAAATTTTTGAAGAAAAACAGTCAAAATAAATTGTACATGAAGAAGAGACTGTTTCACTTCACCTATGTTCCTGGTACCACGATGAATGAACATATCACCAGTTTCAATAAATTGGTCACAGATTTGCAAAATATGGATACAACTTATGATGATGGTGACTTGGCCTTAATGTTGTTGGCGTCACTTCCTGATGAGTACGAACACCTTGAAACTACTCTACTCCATGGAAATGACGAAGTTTCTCTCAGAGAAGTTTGTTCGGCTTTGTACAGCTATGAACAAAGAAAGCGAGAAAAACAGAAGGGCGGAGAAGGAGAAGCACTGTTTGTGAGGGGTCGTCCTCAAAATCAAACGAGGACAAAGAAGGGAAGATCCAAGTCAAGATCCAGACCCAGCAAAGATGAATGTGCCTTTTGTCGAGAAAAAGGGCACTGGAAGAAAGACTGTCCGAAGTTGAAGAATAAGGCCAAACATAACAATGGAAAGACTATTATGGATTCAAATGTAGCTGATTGTGATGATTCAGACTTCTCATTAGTTACAACAGAGTCATCAACATCATCAGACATATGGTTGATGGACTCGGCTTGTAGCTATCATATGTGTCCCAACAGGGACTGGTTCGTGGAATTTCAAGAAGGAGAATATGGAGTCATCCACACAGCGGATAACAGCCCTCTTACCTCATATGGCATTGGTTCAATACGATTAAGGAACCATGATGGAATGATCAGAACATTGACAGATGTTCGATATGTACCGGATTTGAAGAAGAATCTCATCTCTGTGGGAGCCCTAGAATCAAAAGGGTTCAAAATCATTGCAGAAAATGGAGTGATGAGAGTATGCTCCGGTGCACTAGTGGTAATGAAGTCTAATCGGAAGAATAATAATATGTACCGCTATCGTGGCAGTACAGTTATTGGGACAGCGACAGTGACATCCAGTGATGACAAAGAAGCAGAAGCAACCAAGCTATGGCACATGCGCTTGGGACATGCTGGAGGAAAATCCTTGAAAACTCTATCAGATCAAGGATTGTTAAAAGGAGTAAAGGCTTGCAACTTGGAGTTTTGTGAGCATTGTGTCAAAGGGAAACAGACAAGGGTTAAATTTGGTACAGCGATCCATAATACTAAAGGCATTTTGGATTATGTACACTCTGATGTTTGGGGTCCTTCCAAAACACCTTCATTGGGTGGGAAGCACTATTTTGTAACCTTTGTTGATGATTTTTCCCGAAGAGTATGGGTGTATACAATGAAGAGCAAAGATGAAGTGTTGGGAATTTTTCTCAAATGGAAGACGATGGTGGAGAATCAAACAGGCAAGAGGATCAAGTGTATTCGCACAGACAATGGAAGTGAATACAAAAGTGATCATTTCAATAAGGTCTGTGAAAATGATGGCATCGTCCGACACTTCACTGTTAGACATACACCACAACAGAATGGAGTGGCAGAACGTATGAACCAGACCTTGCTGGAGAAGGTACGGTGTATGTTGTCCAATGCTGGCTTGGGCAAAGAATTTTGGGCTGAGGCAGTTACATATGCATGCCACCTCATTAATCGCTTACCATCTGCTGCTATTGATGGCAAGACACCATTTGAAAAATGGTATGGAAAACCTGCCATAGATTATAACTCTTTGCACGTGTTTGGCTCAACTGCATATTATCATGTGACGGAGTCAAAATTGGATCCAAGGGCAAAGAAGGCTATTTTTATGGGAATTACTTCTGGAGTCAAAGGATATCGCTTATGGTGTCCTATGACAAAGAAAGTAATATTCAGCAGAGATGTTACCTTTGATGAATCTGCTATGGTAAATAAGGTAACAGAAGATACCAAACAAAATGAAGGTGCTTCTAAGCAGGTGGAGCTTGAGGGAAAATTTATTTTTCCTACACAAGAAGTAGAGGAGGAAACAAATGAAGATTACCCTCTGGAAGGAGAGCCAGTAGAGGAGATTCCAACTCAGGAACCTCAACAACAACTTGAATCAATAGCAACCAGCAGGCCAAAAAGAACAATAACGAAACCTGTTCGTCTCATAGAGACAGTTGCTTGTGCAACCTCAATTGTAGCTGATGATGTTCCTACCACTTATAAAGATGCTGTCCAAAGTTCAGAAGAAGATAAGTGGAGGATTGCCATGAATGATGAAATACAGTCCCTTCATCAGAATCATACATGGAGATTGGCCAATCTCCCGAAGGGAAAGAAAGCAATTGGGTGCAAATGGGTATTTGCAAAGAAAGAAGGATTTCCTAACCAAGTAGATGTTCGCTACAAAGCAAGATTGGTGGCCAAAGGATATGCTCAAAAGGAGGGAATTGATTACAATGAAGTGTTTTCTCCAGTTGTAAAACATTCCTCCATTAGAATTATGTTGGCTTTGGTAGCACAATTGGATTTGGAACTAGTTCAGATGGATGTAAAAACTGCGTTTTTACATGGAAACTTGGAGGAGGAAATCTACATGACTCAGCCAGAAGGATTCAAAGTTGCTGGAAAAGAAAATATGGTGTGCAAACTTGAAAAATCGTTGTACGGATTGAAACAATCTTCTAGACAATGGTACAAGCGATTTGACGAGTTTATGTTGCGGCAAAGGTACAAGAGAAGCAAATACGATCATTGTGTGTATTTGCACAAGCTTAAAGATGGTTCCTTTGTATATCTTCTCCTATATGTTGATGATATGTTGATAGCTTCCAAGAATTTGGAAGAAATTGATAAGTTGAAGATTCAACTGAAGAAGGAGTTCGAGATGAAGGATTTGGGTGAGGCAAAGAAAATTCTTGGCATGGAGATAATTAGAGATAGACGTTTAAAGAAACTCTGTTTATCTCAAAAGGAATATTTGAAGAGAGTACTTCAACGTTTTGGCATAGATGACAAGACTAAGCCAGTTAGTACTCCACTTGCTTCCCATTTTAAGCTAAGTACTACTATGTCGCCAATGGATGAAGCTGAACGAAAGTATATGTCAAAGGTACCATACGCAAATGCTGTTGGTAGCTTGATGTATGCAATGGTTTGCACAAGGCCTGACATTTCACAAGCTGTTGGAGTTATTAGCAGATATATGCACAATCCAGGGAAGGAGCATTGGCAAGCTGTGAAGTGGATTCTACGGTATATTCATAATACTGTAGATGTCGGGTTAGTTTTTGAGCAAGAAGACAATCAGTCTGTCGTTGGATATTGTGACTCAGATTTTGCGGGTGATCTGGACAAACGAAGATCAACTACTGGTTATGTGTTTACTTTTGCAAAGGCACCAGTTAGTTGGAAGTCTACTTTGCAGTCAACAGTTGCTTTGTCTACAACAGAGGCAGAGTACATGACTATTACAGAGGCTGTGAAAGAGGCAATTTGGCTTGAAGGATTGCTAAAGGAGCTTGGTGTTGAACAAAAAGGTATCACAATTTTTTGTGATAGTCAAAGTGCTATTCAATTAGCGAAGAACCAAGTGTATCATGCAAGGACGAAGCACATTGATGTTCGGTATCATTTCGTACGAGAAATCATAGAAGAAGGTGGAGTCACGGTGAAGAAAATTCATACTACAGAGAATCCTGCTGATATGCTGACAAAGGTGGTGACTGCGGTCAAGTTTCAACATTGTTTGGATTTGATCAACATTGTTGAAAACTGAAGATTAAAGATGAAGACACAATCAAAATTTGTTATTGAGAGAAAATTGAAGATGTGGAATTTTGCCAAGGTGGAGATTTGTTGAAGTTTGGCAAATTTGTCCCACATCGGTGGGCTCTTGAAATTTGGGGGAATTTTCCCCCTATAAAAGAAGGCATAATGTTTAGGATTTAAACACACCTCTCATTTGTCTTCTCATCTGTTTATAGCATTTGTATCTTCTCTCTTTAGTATTATTTCACTTGTATTTTTGGAGTGGAATAAAATATTTGGTTGTCTCCGAGGAGTAGGCAAAATTAGCCGAACCTCGTAAATTCTGGTGTTCCCTTTATTGTTGCTTTATTGTCTTATTTATTATTTGGTGGCTGTCATAATTTTTGGTATAGTAGTTGTGACTTATTCACACTCTATACATTTGGCTTCCGCAACACTGCTAACGTCTAATTTCTTAGTATTATTTTTGGTCATATGTACCTCGAAATAATATATTCTGAGGTCGTACTCTGTTTATTAGATCTAAAAATTGAGCAAATTTAAAGCTAAATTACAAGAAATTGATTTTCGTGGATACCAAATATTTAGATGCATATTGACCTTTGTATTTCCACTTTAATCATTCTTTTTGGGACAGAGGGATCAACATTGTGCTAAATAGATTGAACCATTTGAAACTGATGAGTTTACAAACTTATCATCCTGATCATACTACCATTACATTTTCAGAAGATTACCAACATAAATCTCTCTTCAAAATACCAATTTCCATAGCTGAGAATTTCCATATGTTCTGATCACACTGAGCTTGTTGTATCTTTTCTGGGAAGAATATTAAAGATAGCAAAGATCTGGTGGACTGTCACGGTGAGCAGAGACGGACCTAAAATTTTGAGTTTATGAATTCTGAGATTCTAGAAAAGTCAGCTTAATGTGTTTTTGGATAAATTATTTATGCATATGAAGCGAATTTATTAATACAAATACAGAGTATTAGCTAAACTCAGTGGCAGATCCAGAATTTTCATTAAGGGGTGTCAAAATATAAATAATTAGATTTATCGAAAAATCAAGGGAAGTCAACGTATAATAAGTATACATAAAATAAAAAATTTATCTAGTAAAATAGTGTAATTTTTCGGCGAACGGCTTCAATGTGGCACCACCACTGGCTAAACCTACTGAATTCTGCCAAACCCGTAACTAGAACTCTAACTCACCCCTGACTGTGAGGCACGCAAGCTTACTTTCAGATTCTTGGAGGTACAATATTACGTCAAGCTTGCTTTATTCTACCGTCAGCAATAAGCTAAGCCTTTTGAAGTTACGTACTGACTTTGCAACCAACATCTTCATATTAGATATTAATACAGCATCATCTACTCTTATTTATTTTCCCTTCTGATCAATGTATATTTGACACTGACATATTACCTGTCAATGGGCGTCTAGGTTTTATCAAACAGAATTAGCTGCGAATGAACGCTTAATTGTTGCCAAACTGAACTCAAACCGAACTGAAAATTAAAAAAATGGAACCAAACTGAATATATTTCCATTCAATATGTTTTTTATTCAAGAAACTGAAAATTCAGATCAAAATATAATAAAATTGAACAGAACCAAGCAGTGATCACCCTTATTTCAATATAGCATTTTTTTTAGCATATACTATTGGACCTAAAGGCACTAAGGCAGAAAACTAAAACTTTTAAAGTATTCCTTTTTCCGTTCGTCTGAAAAACAAATGATTTTACATACTTATGTTTTGTTTTTATTATACTTTTTACTTGTACTTCAACTTCAGAGGTTTTTTTTTTTTTTTTTTTTGCACTCATCCATTTTTAGCCTTTTGGCTGTTGGGTAAGTTTGGCATAATTTATCTTCTAATTTCGCTGCTAAGCAAATATTAATTGCTGTTGATTCGTTATAATTTGGAGTTCAAGCGTTAAAGTCATCCTTTCTTCATTGTAAAGAACTTTTCAAGTCACATTTACCTGTAAATAACTTTTGAGTATTTTTTATTAAACTTTCTGTAGGTAGAAGTTAAACTATTTAAGAAACCATTTTTAGGTACATTAACTTGAGACTTTAATAGCCTATTAAAGGAGGAAGTTGAAACTAATATATGCAGTACATTAACTACCTTATGACTGTGTCGGTCCACACATATTCCAAGAAAAACGAACATAGCAAAACTAACTCAAAGCCTTGGATATTGCAAAATTTTCAATATAATAATAGCCAATTTCTTTTTACAAAATCATGCATGACACCAAAGAGTTGGGAATCATACAGTTAATTATCAGGCTTTTTTAGGGTAACATAAGTATATACATATAACTTAAAGTATATATAAGCTTTTCTAAGTGTGCCATAGAATTTTAACTAGGATAATTCTTCAATTAATCAAAATGAGCTTAGCCTTCTCTTGAAAAGGGTAGGAGGGGTTTCATCTGGTGGATTGACAAATTTGCAATTTGGACATGTTGGTGAAGATGTGGACATCATTACTAACATATGACATTTCTTGCAAACAGCAGTGACCATCTCTTGTTGATCCACGTCAAATGTTAGCCAAGAGGGAGAACGAGTGATCAAACCTTGACCCTCAGTACTCTTCTTTTTAATGATGGAATTCTTGTTATTACCAATGAAATAAGAATTTTGAGATTTTTCTGGTGATCCACATGGTAATAAGTTGAGTTCAAGGTCTAAACTCATATGCACTGGAGTTGGTGGCTCGGGAGTAGTACTCAGTCTTGGATCTCTTGATGTCCTCTTTTGTGTCCTTGTATTATAGAAGTAAATATGTCCAGACTGCATTTTGAAAAAACAGCAAACAATAATTAGGACTAGTCCAACTAATTTCATATCATTTAATTTCTTGAAAGAAAAGCACACAAATAATAAGAGTGTGGTCCAACGATCAATGAAACGAGTGAACAAATATAGCAGATGGGGGTTCAAATTTGATCTAGATAATTTTTTCGCTATCTATCTAAATCTTGGTGGCGGAGTAATCACCCAACTTAGTGGTACAACAAAGAATTCAAACAAAGGGATTACAAAAATAAACAAGAATGTCTCACCTAGTATTTTACTAACTAACAACTCCAAAAATATTTTTTGAAACAAATTTACCACCATTAAGGTTTGCGTTAAGGTAGACTGTCTACATTACATCTCTTGGGGTGCGGTCCTTTCCCAAACCCTGCGTGAATACGTAATACTTTATGCATCGAACTATCCTTTTTAAATTTACCACTATACTAGAAACTTCTCTTATATGAATTAGATATTAAAAATATAGAATATTATTTTTAGATACGTCCAAGCTGATCGGGACAACATAATTATCGGAATTTTTTTTGCATACCTTAATGTCGAGACATCTTTGCCACTCCAAAGGCAGTGGAGTCTCGAGATGCAGCTGAGTGCCGAATAAAGATGTCATAGTCTTGGCTTTCTGTGGCTTTTCATCAGAAATTTCTTCTTCTTCCCATTTTCTCTTCTTAGACAAATCTTCTATATTTGGAAAAACATTTCTTTGTGTTGGAACTTGAGTTGTGTGAAAGGAGACCATTTGGACGATGATCAAAATTTGTGGGTTAATTTTTTCTTCTTGTTTTTGAGATCATAAAATGGTGTAAATATTGTGGACGGTTATATAGGGGGAGGTAACCAACTGCAATAGAATCTAAAAGGGCAAAAACTTAAATGTGGAACTAGAATGGGACCCATCTCTGCATGACGTGCTCTTCAAGTGAAGTAAATTCAATTTAATTGAAAGTTGGGGCATTGCAATTACTATACACCTCCAACCTGCTATTTAAAGCAGACATGTTAAATACTCTTAACTCTTCTCTTCGGTCAAATCTTAGCACTGCATGCACTAGTTTATTTAATCGCTTTTGCCATCATAGATTATCACTTTAGTTAAATGTACGTAACTTGAAATCCTAAAAAATTATTGCTTAGGTCATTTTTATTATCATACACAAAAATGGAAAATGTATACCATATCATTTACTTCCACTGTTCAGTTTTACTTGTCCAGTATTCTAAAAATAGATTTTCACTTTTACTTGTCACTTTTAGCATAACAAGTGAAGATAATTTCTTTTTCCTGTTATACCCACAATATTAATTACTCATTTCATCAAATTAATTTCTCAAATTCGTTAAAAATATGCATCAATTAATATGGGTATCATGGTAAATTATACACTTCATTTATTATTTCTTAATGGGTATGCAAAATCCATAGTGAACAAATAAAAGTACACGAAGGGAGGATATACATACTCTTATAACCAAGAGAATTATATATTTTTACAAGAAATCTAATGACTAGCTAGAATAATTGATTCCATTTTTCTTGTCACTGTCCTCTGCTTGATATAGTTGGCCTACTATTAACAGCTGACCGACGTAATCGTGGTGTGTATATAACTGCCATTAATGCCATTTACTTTAAAATGGATGGGAAAGAACTTGAAAATTTCATTCATGCGATATTTATCCCTTCAGTATGCCATAGCTCTTTAAGGAAGATTTTTGACCAAATTGTTATCTCTAGTTTGTATGGGTCCAAATTTGACCGACCTCGACCTATGATGAGTACAATCAACAACCGAGTATCTTCGAATCGGCGTCCCGAGGAAGACGACCTTAAGGCAAAAGTAGAAATTATACGACCCTTGTAGAAATGTAAACCCATTAGGAGACATTGAGAATATTCTGTCGAATATTCCTTGTATTTTTATTTCTTATAATTCTGAATGTTTTCTCTCTAGGATATAAGGGGAAAAAGATCTTGTAAGAGGGAGGAGACATTCGGAAAGTGAACGAATCTTGAATACAAAGAAACTTTGCAACTCTCTTCTCCTTACCTACTATTGGTCTAGAGATAATTATCTTCAGCTATGATTTACCCCTTCATCTTTAATTGCTTTGTCCAAAAAGGTTTTAACATCTTTTGAGTCAAACAATTTGGCGCCGTCTGTGGGGATTTCCATAGCTGAAATCATAGTTCTCATCTAGATCCCTGAAAGTGATCACCTTTCTTCGAACCTCCAAAAGCAACAATGGCGGGAAAGGAAGCGAGGCTGAAGGCGATAGCAGACGTCTCGAACAATCTCCTAAGCTCCCTCGACGAAGTTGGTAGAGAAGATGATGGGAATGCAACACCAAGAGCTACACTTGAGGGGGAGATCTCATCTCTTCCACACGAAGATCTAACGATCTTGCGCGAAAGGGGAGCCTCGACATCCACCATGGGGGAAGCACCACCAGCAGTCAAAAAGTTGCTGGAAGAATGGTTGACAAGTGCTTTGAGCAACATGATCGAGAAACCCACTAAAGGAGGTGTCGAAGGCATACCACCTACAGAAATCCCAGCTATCGCCGATGAGCCAAGCACTACACGAGCAGATAATATCCACACTGTCACTAACGCAGGTGACACTGCACTCATGGCCATCTTAAAGAAAATAGAAGAGATGGAAAATGAGAACAAAACACTCCCCGACCAAATGAAGGAACATCAGGAGAGGGTCGATAAAATACCAGGCACTCCAAAGCTCTTACCGAAATGCGACGTAGGTCGATTCGTCGAACAACCTTACAGCGAAGGGGCTGCTCCTCATCCTATTCCAAAGACCTTTAAGATGCCGCCATACTTGAAAATATATGACGAGACCACAGATCCGGAGGATCACCTAATCCATTATGTTACAGTAGTAAAAGACAATGATCTATCAAAAGAACAGGTACCATCTGTACTGTTGAAAAATTTCGGCGAGACCTTGACAGGGGGAGCATTGACATGGTACTCCCAGCTGCCAGCACGATCGATATCGACGTTCGAAGAAATGGCAGATAAATTCGCCACCGCTCATGCAAGAACGAAGAAGGCTGAGGCTAGGGTCAACGACATCTTCGCCGTCAGGAAAACGACGGGCGAGGGGCTTCGAGATTTCTTGGCCCGATTCAACAGAGTAAGGATGGGCCTAACGAACGTGTCGGAATGGATGGAAGTCGCAGCCTTTCAGAATGGGTTAAACAGGACCGGGTCAAAGTCAACCAAAAAACTGCTCAGTAGACTCATGAAGTACCCCCCTACCACATGGGAAGAGATTCACAATGCCTACTGCACCGAAGTGAGAGTGGTTGAGGACAACCTGAACGGCCCACTTTAACGATTAACATCAGTCCAGACCGAGACAAAGAGAGATCGACGTAGTGATGGGAGACGAGATCAACCACCACATTTCAATCGCGAAAGGCATTAGCCCTATATCCGAACATCCAACCCGCCCCCTCCACAACACGCAGACACCATTCCACGACATACTGCACCCCTCTGGAGCGAAAGAGGTATGCCTCCACTACTATCTGCTCATAATTTCTGTGTTTCCCCTTCAGAAATAGTGTACGCACTGGAGAAGCTGGGCACGAAGGTGCAATGGCCACAAAAGATGAAATCAGATCCAAGCACCAGGAGGTCGAACGTCCTCTGTGAGTTCCACCAAGAAAGAGGACACAAGACCGAAGATTGCATAGGTCTGCGACAAGAAGTAGTTAGAATGTTGAACCAAGGGTACTGAAAGAACTGTTAAGCGATAAAGGAAGGGACAACTTCGCTCGAGGAGGCGACCCATCTCAAGGACCTCCAAAGCCACCATCGCCAGTGTGTACCATACAAATGATGATTGGCGGCGGCGATGATACAGTAATCAACCATGTGAAGTTCACTACCACGCACAAACTCAAACGGACGGTCACCCACAAATGGTATGTTGACCTCGAAGACAGTATCATCTTCGATAAGTCTGATGCCGACGGTTTATCTTTTCCTCACTATGATGCTTTGGTTATAACTTTACGCATCGCTGACACCGATGTGAAAAGAATCATGGTGTATGACGGAAGCGGCGCGTGTATTGTTCACCCACGAGTTCTCGTGCAAATAAGGCTCGAGGATAAAATAATACCGCGTTGCATAACACTAACGAGTTTTAATAATGCAGTAGAACGAACATTCGAAGAAATAGTGCTACATGTCCTAGCAGGAGGGGTTACCCTGGAAACAACGTTCCACATCATGAACTAGGAAACGGCCTACAACGCCATCATAGGACGACCATGGATACATGCCATGCGAGCCGTCCCCTCAAGCTTCTATCAGGTGATCAAATTTCCCACCCAATGGGGGATATTCAGCATCCAGGCGAGCCACGTACCGCCCAAGAATGCTATCGAATCGCCCAGGATTGCACACACACCAGACAACTAAAAGGGGCAAGCGCGGAAGTATAGCAGTCAGCCATGTCGGGCACCAATCCCGACATACAAGAAGAGGCCATCAAAGATCCGGACATTATAAAAGCTTGCAAGGCGACTGTAGAGGATCTCGACCCCATCCAGTTAGGTAACACCAATTGCGCCAAAAAGGCTTACGTTGGGCACAACCTCTCGGAGCCAGGTGAGTATCGTGAGTTTTTAACTAACAACGCCAATTTTTTTGCTTTTTCCCATTCAGACATGCCAGGAATCCCAAGGGAGATCGCCACACACAAGATAAATGTCGATCCGCTTTATCTGCCAGTACGACAAATGAGGAGGAAATTCAATGCCACAATCAATGAGGCGGTCAACGAAGAAGTTGATAAATTACTCGCCAACGGTTCCATCAGAGAATCGAAATACCCCCAGTAGGTGTGGTCATGGTCAAAAAGAAGAACGGGAAGTGGTGAATGTGCGTCGATTTCACTGATTTGAATAAAGCATAGCTGAAGGATTCTTTCCCGCTACCTCACATCGACCAACTTATCGATGCAACAGCGGGCCACGAACTGCTAAGCTTCTTGGACGTGTACTCCGGTTATAATCAGATTCTGATGGCTGAAGAGGATCAGGAAAAGACCACTTTCATCACTCACCAAGGTACGTACTGCTACAAGGTAATGCCATTCGGGCTCAAGAACGCATGGGCCACGTATCAAAGATTGGTCACCAAAATGTTCAAAGAACAACTCGATAAAACAATGTAGGTTTATATCGATGACATGCTAGTGAAGTCAGCAAAGAAAGAAGATCACACTGGTCATCTGAAGGAAGCCTTCGAAATACTAAGGCAGTACAGAATGAAACTGAACCTCGAAAAGTGCGCCTTCTGCGTGACTTCTGGAAAGTTCCTCTATTTCCTAGGGTCGCAAAGGGGAATCCAGGTCAACCCAGATCAAATAAAGGCCATGATGCAATACCGCAAATACTGACCAGCAAAAAGCAGGTTCAGAAGTTGACGGGACGAATATCTGCCCTATCAAGGTTCATTTCACGATCATCGCATAGATGCCATAAATTATTCAATGTACTAAGGAAATACCACGGGTTGCAATGGAATAGTGAATGCATCGACGCCCTAAAAAAGCTGAAAACGTATCTATCCTCACCACCGCTACTCGTCAAAGCAGATCTAGGTGAATGCCTACTTGTGTATCTAGCAGTTTCCGAAGTTGCGATAAGCGCAATCTTGGTCCGTGAAAATAAAGGTACGCAATCTCCAATTTACTATGTCAGCAAAACTTTACTCGATGCCGAAACGAGGTACCCTCACCTTGAAAAACTAGCTCTGGCATTAGTCGTAGCTTCACGTAAGCTTAGACCGTACTTCCAATGTCACCCTATAAAAGTGGTGACAACCTTCCCCCTAAGAGGTATCCTACATAAACCCGAACTATCGGGTAGACTAGCCAAATGGGCCATAGAGCTAAGCGAGCACGACATAACGTACCAACCCCGAACTACCATCAAGTTGCAGGTGCTCGCAGACTTCGTCGTTGATTTCAGCATGGAAATATTGCTCGAGGTAGAATAGGAAGCACTCCGCACTTCTGCACACACCGACCTCTGGGTCCTCTACACCGATGGTGCCTCCAATGCCTTGGGCTCGGGACTGGGACTCATCCTCGAGGTCCCTACAGGCGAAGTAATTCGCCAGTCCATACGATGCCCCGATATGACTAACAACGAGGCCGAGTATGAAGCTGTGATTGCAGGTTTGAAGCTAGCCCTCAAATATGGCGCCCGACGACTCGTCCTCCGCTGTGACTCCCAACTCGTGGTGAATCAGGTCACCAGGACTTTCCAAATCAAAGAGCAGAGGCTACAAAGATACCAGTCAGAAATCCACAAACTTCTGTCGGAGTTTGATGAATGCCACCTCGACCAAATACCCAGGGCATAAAATATAGAAGTGGATGACCTTGCTAAACTGGCTGCGGCCACCAAGAATATCGATAAAAAAAACGTGGTCACCCTACTCCATTTCGCAATAGACCATGTCGAGGTACATTCTATAAACCTAACTTGGGACTGGCGTAATCGCTTCGTAGCCTATTTGTAGGATGGAACACTCCCGCAAGACAAAAAAGAAGCCAAAAAACTCCAGGTGCAGGCAGCCCGGTACAACTTAGTAAACGACGATCTCTACAAAAGGACGTTCAGTGGCCCCCTAGCCAAATGTCTTGGGCCGTATCAAACGAGGCACGTACTAGAAGAAGTACACGAGTGGCACTACGATGCCTACACGGGAAACCGCGCCCTCGTCAGATGCCTCATTCGCGCCAGATACTACTGGCCCACCATGAAAAAAGAAACCGCCGACTATGTCAGGAGATGTGAACAATGTCAAAAGTACGCCCCTATGATACACCAAGCAGGGGAACTTTTTCACTTCGTCACTTTGCCATGGCCATTCATAAAATAGGGAATGGACATAGTCGACTCTCTCCCAGCAGGACGAGGTAAGGTACGTTTCCTTTTGGTTTTAACTGACTACTTCTCTAAATGGGTGGAAACAGGTGCATACACTCAGATACGCGAGCAGGAGGTCATCACCTTCATATGGAAAAACATTATATGCCGTTTTGGCATCCCCAAAGAGATCAGCTGCGACAACGAACCTCAGTTCGATGGAAAAAGAACGACCGGGTTTTTTGAAAAATGGCACATCAAACGGATACTCTCCACGCCCTACCACCGTGCCGCCAATGGTCAAGCCGAATACTCCAATAAAGTAATATTGAACATATTGAAAAAGAAGCTTGAGGAAGCTAAAGGGCTGTGGCCTTAACTACTACCAGAAAATATTATGGGCATACCGTACTATGCCAAAAACCAGCACAGGATAAACACCATATTCACTAGTCTACTGGATCGACGCAGTCATACCCGTCGAGGTCGAGGAGCCCAGTTTGAGATACTCCAATGAGAGCGGAACATGGAACGACGAAAGTAGACTATAAGATCTGGATGAAGTTGAAGAACGAAGAGACATGGCCCATATAAGAATGGTATCCCGGAAACAGCAAGTAGAAAGATACTACAACAAGAGAGCCAAGGTACGACCGCTCAAAGTCGGAGGTTACGTCCTCAAGGCTAAAACACAAGCTTCAAAGGACCCTAATGAGAGAAAATTGGGAACAAACTGGGACGGACCATACAAAATCGTAGCAGCAACAAACAAAGGAGCGTTCCAACTAGAAACAATGGAGGGAAAACTACTCCAAAACAACTGGAATGTCGCCCATCTCAAGTACTTCCACTTCTAAAAGAAGGCATCACCTAAGTCGTACTCGTTTTCCCTCACCCGGGTTTTGTCCCAATCAGGTTTTCCTGGAGAGGTTTTTAACGAGGCGGCGAGGGGGATGCCTTAAGGATCGACACACTGTTCATCACCTCGACCCATCGATATGATCACCGGATCAAAGTAATGAAGTGACTACATATAGATAATCAAATCTCCATTGTATGAAAGGAATCAAATCTCTATTATATGAATCTCCATTGTATGTACGAAATCAAATCTCCATTGTGTGAACGGAATCAAATCTCCATTGTATGAACAGAATCAAACCTCCATTGTATGTACGGAATCAAATCTCCACTGTACGTACGGAATCGAATCTCCAATGTATGTGCAGAACCAGATCTCCACTAGTCAACATGTGATGTCTTCCTACGGGAATACGATCAAATCCTCACGGCCAAGGCCGTCGACAAAAGTATAAGTTCGACCTCGTTCGAACCACGACGGGATTCCACTTCGACGATAGTTCGAAGCAACATCCCCACGACCAAGGCCGTCGACGAAAGTATAAGTTCGACCTCGTTCGAACCACAACAAGATTCCACTTCGTTGACAGTTTGAAGAAACATCCCTACGGCCAAAGCCGTCAACGAAAGTATAAGTTCGACCTCGTTCGAATGACAATGGGATTCCACTTCGACGATAGTTCAAAGCACCATCCCCACGACCAAGGCTGTCGACAAATGTATAAGTTCGACCTCGTTTGAACCACGACGGGATTCCACTTCGATGACAGTTTGAAGCAACATCCCCACGGCCAAGGCTGTCAACGAAAGTATAAGTTCGACCTCGTTCGAACCACGACGGGATTCCGCTTCGACGACAGTTCGAAGCAACATCCCCACGGCCAAGGCCGTCGACGAAAGTATAAGTTCGACCTCATTCGAACCATGAAGGAATTCCACTTCTATGACAATTCAAAGCAACATCCCCACGGCCAAGGCCGTCGATGAAAGTATAAGTTTGACCTCGTTTGAACTACGACAGGATTCTGCTTCGACGACAGTTCAAAGCAACATCCCAATGGCCAAGGCCATCAACGAAAATATAAGTTCGACCTCGTTCGAACCACGACGGAATTCCACTTCGATGATAGTTCGAAGCAACATCCCCACGGCCAAGCCGTCGACGAAAGTATAAGTTCGATCTAGTTCGAACCACAATGGGATTCCACTTCGACGACAGTTCGAAGCAACATCCCCACGGACAAGGCCGTCGACGAAAGTATAAGTTTGACCTCGTTTGAACTACGACGGGATTCTGCTTCGACGACAGTTCAAAGCAATATCCCAATGGCCAAGGCCATCTACGAAAATATAAGTTCGACCTCGTTTGAACTACGATGGGGATTCCACTTCGATGACAGTTCGAAGCAACATCCCCACGGCCAAGGCCGTCGACGACAATATAAGTTTGACCTCGTTCGAACCACGACAGGATTCTACTTTGATGACAAGTCAAAGAAACATCCCAATAGCCAAGGGCGGTAATATCATGTGCGATAAATACAGGAAAAAAACAAGCCGACAAAAGTAAAATTTTACATTATAGCAAAATATCATTTACATTTGCCCCTACAAATAGGCCCAAGTACGACCCGTGCAAAAATTCCTAAACAAAAGTAAATACAAACCAGGACTACACATCATCCCAGTGGGGTAAGCGTGCTCATACCACGAATCTGAAGCAAGGTGATTCGCGTCATCAAAATTGATGCCTTCCCCGTCAGGTGTGAGGGGATCGTACCCGCATGACTCATGAGTTGCACGAGCTTCGACATGCACAGCTTGAACCTCTGCCTCAGTAGCCCTGCCCTCGATGTGAAAAGCCTTATACACATCAAGCCGAGCCTCCACATGGACCCATAACTCATACAAATGGCGGGGCACGCCCGGATCAGCTGAGGCACGGGACGTAGAAGGCTGAGAACGTCAACTTGCCTCCTCCGCCCTCAACGAGGCCATTTGTCCCTTTAATGCGACCAACTCCGCCTCCAGCTCATTGACACGCTGTTCGAGCCATGCAACTTGACGACCAGAGGCTTCCCTCTCCCTAGTTAGTTCCGACTTGGAAATACGGAGGGTATTCTCCAAAGATACCGATTCAGAAATAGCTGCCGCCAGCTTATTAGCACTGACGTTCAGCTTGCCCTTAAGCCCCTCAATCTCCGCTACCTTAGCACTCAACTCGGCGGTCAAGTCGGCCACCTTCAGCTGCAAGTCGGCATTCTCAGCCGTCACCCCCCTGCTCAATTCAAGCTCGTCCTCCTTTGCCTTAAGGGAGGCCTCAATTTCACTATTACGGGCGACATCCTTCACAAGCTCCTCGTCCCTCTCCCTCAACTCCTCTATCTTGCGCTCCAATTGGTCCTCCCGCTGCTTGAGCCCCTCATGAAACACCTGGAACTCAGGATCCTGATGATAAATGTCGGACATCGCCCGATGCTTAGCACGATACTGCTGATACTTAGACGACATCTTCTCATAAAGGCCCGTCCTTTTTCTCTCACGACGCTCTCTCTCCACCTCCAAGACGAGGGTCTGACAAAAGAGAAGGGCAGAAGTTAGAAACAAAATACAGAATGACGATTATCCTACCAATCCAACGACAAAAAAAGGAGAGGTACCTATCTGCAGGGCCATACCAGTGACCTTCTGAGATAAATCCACATCTCTCATTGCTCCAAGAATCTCGCTTTCAGGAGCAGCACATAAAGGAGCGAGGGCCGACGCCACCTGCTCGCTAATCAGCAGCAAATTATAGTTCCCCAAAACTACCACATGACGGTCAGATCCGTCCATCCTAACCTCCACATGGGTATGGTGACCCACAAATTCATTAACATCCTCTGGGTCGATATCCTAACCCGAGCCGCCATCCTCGACACGAGGCCCTCCAACATTAGACGACGCACCACCCTCAACGGAGTGCACTGAACTGGCTCCTGGGCCAACTCCCTCCACTTGGGGAGATCTCCCCCACAAAATGGTGTCGGCCATGAATACGGGCACCGGGGCCGTCCGGGATGCCCTGCTACCGTCGGCGTCCGTAGCCACGCCCTTCCCCAGCTCTAGCCTCCTCCTTTTTCTCTCCAACGGTTCGTCCCCGTTAGAACATTCATCCAAAGGATGTGAGGCCGGTACCGAAGGAGCCTCCTCCCTCGCGGTCACAACTCAAGACGAATCTCCCAATTTAATAGGTTGAGGACGACCCTCCTGAACAAACTCGCTCAAGATAAACCGCGTGTCCGCAGTAGCAACGACTTGTCTAAAGGAGGGAACTGCCGCCCTCCGCCTAGAAACTCCCTGACCTATCATCACAAAGGGTTGTGCTATTAAGCAAGGTCGCATGGCCAATGAAGTAGTAAGTAAATCACTTACCTGAGGAAACATTAGGGCCATAACGCTGCACGAAGGCGGGCCAAGTCCGAGTTTCTGCTGCATGAGGCAACAAGCGGGCTACCCAATCCTTGATACCCGCAATAGGGCGAGGCGGATGACCCATATCTGCAAAATGGCGAGTAAGTAAAAGTTACAGTAATTACAAAAGAGAGGGGACATAACGAACAACGACACTTGTGAGTTCCATTCCATCGCTCCGAAAATCTGGCGGAATCAGAAACGACGTGTTCGGTCTTGACAAAGAAATACTTGTGCCAAAACTTGTGGCTCGCCCGATCGTCCGTCCCGACCACCAGCCCTTTCATACCACGAAGCCTCAAATGCACCATGGTACCCCTGAGGAAGCCAGGCGTGAACAGGTGCAAAAGGTGATGGACGTAAACGCTACATTCCGCCAGCTCTGCATAATTAGTCAATAGTAAAAGCACCTTGAGCGTGTATGGTGAAAATTGTGCAGGGCAAACTTGGTAAAATCTACAGAATTCTTCCGCTAAGGGGAAGAGAGGAAGGGTGTAGCCGATCATAAAAGGGTGTACTCGTAGAAAGTACAGTACCCAGGTCTGTGGACGTCCACGTAATCTCTCCCCGCTGGAACCATTTCTATATGAGCAGGAATGCCATACTTTATACGAAGGGCATCAATATGGACCTGATCCGTCTCATAAAATACGGGTTCGGAGTGGAAGGTGGATCTTTGAGGAAGTCACTCCGGGATAAGGGGTGCCTCGGTAGCAGCTCCTCTACCATAGGAGGGCTGCCATTCTCTTCTACCACCACGTCTCCACTATCAGAAGGAGGCATCGTTGATGATGGGGTGGCTTCAGGAACCTCCTCACAAGAACGACGAGACCTCAACATAATATCGTATGGAGGAGTATCAACACAAAAGGAGGAAAGAAGAAGAAGCTTCGGGTGAAGATCGAAAGAAGAGTGGAAAGATATGAAAGCAAACAAGGAATAACAGAGGTCTTCAAGAAGAGGAATGACCAAAGTTTTTCAAAAAATCAAACCCTTCACCTATTTATAGGATTGAGAAGCGCCAGAATCGAGGCGGTAGGCTTCAAAGCCGCACAAGAATCGAAGCACCAAGCCGTCAGTCCCTACCTCAAAAATCTGTGCAATGATGACGCACGTAAAGTTGACATCATTTCCCGGAGAAGTGTACCGCACGATATCTTGCTGAATACAATGACCAATCCCCGTTGGTCACGTCATGTCGTTCCCACAGGTCAAATTTCTCCAAAAGAATGCACGAGGTCCGCTCATCGAGGACACATCCGGCCGCGACCCCGACAAGCGGAGGGACTAACTGTATGAGTCCAAATTTGACCGACCTCGACCTATGATGAGTACGACCAACGATCGAGTATTTTCGAATCGACGTCCCGAGGAAGACGACCTTAAGGCAAAAGTAGAAACTATACGACCCTTGTAGAAATGTAAGCCCATTAGGAGACATTGAGAATATTCTGTCGAATATTCTTTGTATTTTTATTTCTTATAATTCTGAATGTTTTCTCTCTAGGATATAAGGGGAAAAAGATCTTGTAAGAGGGAGGAGACATTCGGAAAGTGAACGAATCTTGATTATAAAGAAACTTTGCAACTCTCTTCTCCTTGCCTATTATTAGTCTTGAGATAATTATCTTCAGCTACGATTTACCCCTTCATCTTTGATTGCTTTGTCCAAAAAGATTTTAACATCTTTTGAGACAAACATAGTCCATTCACGAATGACTTTTTTCGTCTTTTTTATTTGGTGCTTGTTATAAATTGGCCTATATTTTCGATATTGTCCAAACAATAAATAATAATGTAGGAACTGTTAGGTGGGAATTGATTTTTTTATTAGTTATTATTATCCATAAACTATGATACATATGTTTTTATTTTATACCCCTCATAAAAATACATAGATTTATGTATAACTTATGCGAATATTAAGAATGCAAAATTTAATAAGACAAATCAAAGATTAAGTTGCATACCGCCATGATTTTTTCTTATATGACCAATCAAAGAATAGTCAATGGAGGAAACCAAACGACCCCTAATGATAGATCTTCCACCTACACATTTAAAAGCAGATATGCGTCATAGTTTTCCTTCCATAGGAAGTCTAGACAAAACATTAGCTGTAGAGTTAATGTATTTAGACACAGGCGGTGACGTTAAGAGATAAAGAACAGTGTTATTTATGGAAGCACATAAATCCAATAGCTTTTGTTCAAAACTGTATATGTATATTAAATTTTTTTATTAAATATTTGATTATAAATATTTGATTGTAACTTGATTATTATTATATATTATATTAAGTTGAAATAACCGTAAAATAAAAAATCATAATTTTAAATCTTGAATTCGGCTCTCCTGATAGACCATTAAATAAGAAGATTCCGTATGCAGTTGAAAAATAGCTAGGAAACTTAAATAGGGGGGGGGGGTGGTCATAACTCATAACTCCAACTTTCTTAAATGGCTCACTCAAAGAACTAAAAACTTTAAAAGCTATTCAACCAATATTGAAAAAGGAAGCACGTCTGATTTTTAGAATTGTTGCAAAGTCATTTCCCATCCATTGGAACTAGCTACACATAATCTATATATGCTTTTAATAGCTCACAACGGCCCTCTCAACCATTTTTAAACAACCAACATTTTAATGAGTCATGAAAACGTATGACCCCCCCCCCCCCCCTCCCCGCCACTTCTCTGTCTCATCACTTCAATTAAACCATTTCCCCTTCAACTTCAGTTGCCTGTGTTTTGCAACATACATATCTTTTTCTTTTACTAATTTTACTTGATTATATTTCGGGTCCACTGATTTATATATGCTCTAATAAAATGACAGTGAGGAGTTTATTGCGGTTTCTGCTCATTTTACATTTGTGTATATTGAGCGAGTTCTTGTTGTATTCGCCGTTGCTACGAATTATTACGTACATGTTGTACGTAATTTAATATACATATATATATATATATATATATATATACATATATACATATATACTGTCGAACCCACATAAATTAATCTCTTAAAAGAAAACTGAAATAATAAATAGTTCTTAGTTTACCCTAAAAAACGAATAACAATTGAATTTATATGTGCTTTTAAGGATATTTGAATTAATTCAATACAAATGATAAATAGCATTAGATTGACAGATAAAAGACGTAATAAATTGCCAAACCAATAGTAAGAGTGATCCCGGACTCAGTAATGGCTTAATGAAATGCCTGCCTTCGATCTCGGGCTCACAATAGTGGAGAATTGATGAACAGAAGGGTAAAAATACTTCTTCTTGCTAATCACTGATCCATAGCTGATACGGGTTGAGAATTACGCTGCGACATCTGATTAGTGACAGATATCTCGTCCCTTTGTTAGTCGTGCGCGATTGTTTGGTAATGCTCTCCGAAGTTTTGGGGTTTGAATTGGACTGGGGGAACGTGGCCCCGATTCTTCCGAGGCAGGTGTTTTGCCCGAACCTCGACACGAGGGGCTCCTTGCCCTGATTCCAATTCCTTACGGCCATGTCTCTGCTCCGTTTGCTTTACCAAGAATCGAGATATCCAACGAGCTTGGTTTCACCCGTACACAGATAGTCTCCTCGTTTCTTAGAGAATAGGTTTACTGAAACAATGAGAAACGACATATATATATATATATATATATATGCATTTCGATTCCTTCTTCAATATGCCGTGACAGAAACAACAAAAAATCTGAAATGTCCCGTTAGTCGTGTCGTTATGACTTTGAACATGCGTCAGCTATCTGCAGGTCATTCCTGAAGGCGAAGCGACGCGAAACCTCTATAAATACTTTCATCCTTCGTTCATTTTTTACCTTTTGACCAAGCTTCTACCTTCGAGTTTTCAGGCTATCACTACCCTTCTTCACACTTTCATATTTTTACCTCCGTTCTTCGGGACTTCTCAGTAAGTTACAAGTTTTTACCTAGTTTTCACCCCAATCAATGCGCTTGACTCTTCATCTTTCAACCTTTCTTCCTATTTTTCAAGCTTTTTCCAGATAAAATGGCTAAAACTTCTAAATCTGTTCCTTAACAAGTTTCTTCTTCTTCTTCTTCTTCTTCTTCTGATCATTGAAATCGAGAGGTCACTCATGATATAGTCGTCCTCGAGATATCCGCTCCTAGCACGACTACCAGTGAACCAGCTCCCAAGCCTCCCTTGAAAATGTTCATCCTCGGGGGTTGTTCGGTTTCCAATGACTTTAAGGTTGAAAAGCCCTCATCGGTGAAGGAAACCTTGCAGGTTCAGTAGAAGATCGACCGGATAGACCAACTCCGGGCTGAAATGAATGAGGTCCAAGCCATGGCCGATAGTTGGAAGAGCAAAATGGACTGGTTGGCCTCGGAGAAGGAAACCGCCTGGGCTCAGCTGGCATCGGTAGAGGTTCAACTTCGGGTGGCGAAAGAGAAAGCCGATAAGCGGGCCCAGCTGAACGATGAACTCCGATCTCAACTGAACTTGGCCCTGGCAGAGGCTCAAATGCGCATAAACTCTGCCGATAGTGAAGAGATGGTTGGCCAGTATAGGGCCGATGTCGACGCAGCCAAGGCCTGCCTAAAAACCACTGTAGAGTACTATTGCGCCCCTTTTTTCTCGCGAAATCGGGCTTGTGACATTTGGGAGGACAACTCGTTCCTTTTTGGGAATTAGGTTTTGGAACTTGAAGACTCGCCACCTAATGATTAAGTGCATTAGGACACTAAGAAGGGTTTGAGTTTGAAGAACCAGAGTTTGGGTAAGGGCTAGAAATTATCTCGAGGGGAAGGTGTTAGGCACCCCTCAAGATCTACTAGTGTGGTTCCTGGCCATGTTACAATTGTGACTTCAGATAATCAAGTAAGAAATTAGGGGCTCAAATAGAGGGGCTTGCATATAATATGGCAAATAAATTGAAGACTTTTGAGGAACAGTAAGAGGGCAAAAATTTATGAAAGATTTAAGCAATTCTAAAGAAAGCAGATAAAGACAGGTAAAGGGAGGGGGTCCTAGGTTTATGATTAATATGGATCACGTCAATGCAATACCCGGTAATCACTCCTCAAAAAAGAGGTTACACGTGGTATTAGCGCACCGGTCATCATATCCATATCTACCCTTTCCCACCCCGTTAAAGTATTAAGCGCGGAAAAGTATCGTTACTTATTGCATGCTAGTACCCACTCCAATCCTATCAGCCCCGGAGGCATTTGGGACTACTAGTCCTAAAGGGAAGGGAAATTTGGCTTTTCAGAGTTTTAAAAAGATAAAATTCTAGGGCGACAATCAAAACATATAAGACAGGTATGGGGAGAACACGTAACAGTTTAAAAGGCTCAAACAAGCCTCCTCAACTTAAAGACAGATTGTTTAGCATGTCTTGCATGTACTGGTTATGGTCTGAATTAAATTAAAGCGTAGGATAGGCTGATTCATCACATATTTCTCAGATGAGGAGTCCGAATTAGCCTTCCCTGGTTGTAGTTTATCAAAGACTGATGCAGTTAATCAATTATCTACTAGCTTGCCTAGGTGAAACTTATAGGCATGATATCTAACAGTGCTTACTCCGATTTTAAAGAAGGCTTATTGATTGTAGAAACACATAAGTTCTGCAGATGTTAAACGACATTACTACTGATTTTAGACTTGTAGATGAAATAAATGAATCAGATTCAACTGGTTACTACTATAGGCATGATTTCTAGGCGTTGTTGGTTTTAAGATATGATTATAAAAGTGCAGGAATCCTATAGACATGGTATCTAGAATGAAACTTATTATTACTTAACCTATAACTATTTGCCTAATGATAGATGTAAAATGCAGAAGTACCAAAGACCTATAGTTATGATTTCTATGTATGCAGAGGTGCAGGAAAACCTACAAACAGGATTTCTATATGATATGCAGAAGTGCAGAACTTGTGAATAGTAACGCCTATGAGCATGCTGTCTACCCTTTGCATACATAAGTGACCCTCCCCTTTTCACTAGAACCCCATAAGTTATTACAACATATTACAGACCAGAATGAATTAAGAAAAGTAAAATTACATCAGAAATTAAGCTACAACCAAAGAGCCTAATTCAGACTCAAGGTCCAACAATATGAGGTGAACCAACTTCCAGGATTAGGTTTCCAAAGCCTTCTCTTATTTAGGATGTGTCAAAGTTCCTCAAGAGCCTCAAATGGACTCCGGACAGTGCTTACAACCCAAATATATTGCAGAATTAAGAGCATAGTGCAGTGTGGAAATGCCAGCCCTCAGATGTCTGAGTTCCGAGGGAACTCAAGGTCCCAAAGCAAGGCTCATAAGAGGGGGGCAGAACTTAGAATCTAAGAGTAAGTGTAACTGCACAAGGGAGAAATCAGGGAGAGCCATGGCAGGCTTGTGGTCATGCCCAGCAATCAGGAGTGCTGGCACATCCCTGACTAGCCTATTAGCCACATTTTGAGAGTTGGGATCCATTGAGGATCAGGTTCGGACCTAAGCAGCAATTTGAATGCTGTCAGGCCATGAACCTTAACTCAAACACATAGAAGGGAGTGAGGGTATAGGGAGTTCATAACAAACATCAGATGCAAAGAGAGAGTAGCATACTCAATACATATCATGAATAACAAAGTAGACAGGAGTGTAGCAATTGTAAAATAAACACCTAGGGATGGTGCTGAAATCGAAATTAAGGCATACCAGTTTCAGGGAAACAAATAAGTGAAAGCTGAAGTCTTGTGAACCAAATTGCAAGCAAACAGTACAAAAGATCTCAGAAGAGAGTAGAGTATTGTAATTAAAAGGTGTGTGTGTAAAGTATTGAATTCGAAGTGTTGAACTGAAGGTTCAAGGTGTCTAAGTGCAGAAGGGTCGTGCCCCTTTTATAGTGCAGAAAACAAGTAAGAAAAGGTAAGGGAATAGTTTGCAATAAATCACACAAAATTTCCCTTCAGTTAAGGGATTCTGATTTCAAATGGGTAGAAGACAATTAAGGAAAGAATTTGTTTAAAATCTTTTCCAAAGTAGTACAAGAAGGGCAAATACATAGAAACTATTTAAGGAAAGAGTTTGATAGCAACACTGTTTGTGCAGATAAGGAAAGGCAATCAATCATCAGCCGGTAAAATCAAAAATTGAGTTTTGGTATGAATGAATCCAATCAGAAAAGGTGAAGAAAGGTTTAATTAAAGAAAATCAGTAATAATCAATCGAACCTTATTAAAAGGAATTCTGAATCAATCACAAATTGGCAAAATCTCTTTTGAAGGAAGAATTCCTCATATATAAAGCATATAGACATGTCAAACAAGAAAGAACTATCATGCTAATTTAGAAAGAACCTAGCATGGAAAAGTTCAGAGTCACAAACAATGAGGCTCACATTTAGTACATAGACTCAGACTTAGTTCGAGAGAATCCAGGGTTCCATAACAGAACCCTAGTCCAAACATAAGATCAAACTCGCCAAAAACCCCAAATCCTAGGGTTTTCAACTCGAATCAGATGCAGAGATGAGAAGACAAATAACTGAAACAGGCTCAGAGGTCTCTTTTAGAGGCTCATGAGAAAACAAACAGGTAAAATAGCAGGTTCGAAATAAACATAATGAACAAGCTGATTTGAAGCATAAAGAACATGTTTTAAGAAAAACTTGGAACTTAAACAAGTTCAGAATACAAAGAGGTAGCATAAACTTAAGGAAACAGTAGATGAAACGTGTTTAGAAAGAACTCAAACAAAGTTCAGAAGAAGGCAAATAAGAACTAAGAGCTTAGTAGAAATTACAGTAAAGGAATGCAGGGTTAAATGAACACATAAGATAAACGTGTGAAAACATGATATAGAAACCAGTAGAAGAAAGAACGGAGCACAGTAGAAGAATATGCATAATAAGGCAAACCTCAGAACACAGGAGAAGGACATGCGAGGTAGAAAAGTGAACATAAAAACATATCATAGACAAATTCACACAAAGAAAAGAAGAAGAGGAGTCAGAAAACATTTTAAAACTTTTTTCAGAAATCCTAAATCGAAGAGAAACAAATTTTGAAAGAGAAGATTGGGGAAAACATTTTAAAATTCCAGTAGAACACATATATAGCATAGATCTAAGAAAATAACCAGAGAAAACCTCGAATAGCTTAGGGTTTTAGAGAAACCCTAGAAATGAGAAAGGCTTGGAAGAAAATCCGATCCTGAGTCGAAAAGACTCATATTGCTTGAACACGCTGGAATAATGGCCGGAGAAGCCATAGATCTACAGATCTGAGAAGGATTTGAGGAGAGCCATTGAAGTCGGGCCTCGAAGCTTCGAACAACCATGGTTTGATGGTGGAGGGGGGTGAGTACCAACCATCCATGGCCTGAGAAGCCATGGATTCCGGTGGAAACATGGTAGAATAAGGAGGGAGATGACTTGGGTTTCAGAGAGCTTGAGAGTGTTTTGACAGACGAAGGGTTTCAAGGCGGAGGATCAGGTGAGAATGAGGGAGATTAGGGTAGTCGTTTAGGTTTATTATGGAAGGGCGAGTCTTGGCCGTTGGTCTTGAGTGATCAACGGTCCAGATTAGGTGGGGAACGCGTTGGGTCATTTGTAATTGGGTCGTGGGTTGGATCCAGATTGAAATTGGGTTGGTTTTAATTTAGGCGGAATTGGGGTCAAATTGAGGTTAAAATTGAAAGGAAATGAGGCTGTAATTGAAATAGAAATAGGCTAAATGTTAAATAGCCAATTTTCTTTTTTTATTTTATAAAAATAGTGAAAAAGACTTTAAAACAAATTAAAAGTACTGACCCAACTAATGACGTATAAATATTGATTTAAAATATTGATACCAATTTTATAATTATAGAAATGCTATTAATCTTAAAATAGGCTATAATTGGAATTATATGCAATTTAGTCTTTTAAATACCAAATAAATTTGTACAAATGTACTAAAATTATCTTAACTATATTTTGGTATAAATATAGGAATAAAATAAATTATTCACCAAAATTAGAGCTGACTCTTTTGTTGAAGGCTATGGACATTCTGTTCTGATAGAGCTGACCGTGGCAAACTGCATTCATTCTCTTCCCGTCTATAAGAGCTAGCTGCTCGTAGCGACTCTCTACCCATTCTGCATCATCAAGTTCAGCTTCCTGTATGATTCTTAAGGAGGGAATTTCTACCTCGGCGGGAATGACTGCTTCTGTACCATAAACCAACATATAGGGAGTTGCCCCGGTTGATGTGCGGACTGTGGTGCGGTATCCCAACAAGGCAAATGATAACTTTTCATGCCACTGCTTATGCTTTTCTATCATCTTCCTCAGTATCTTCTTGATATTCTTATTGGCGGCTTCTACAACTTCGTTCATCTGAGGTCTGTAAGCTGTAGAATTCTTGTGTTTGATCTTGAAGGTTTCACACATGGCTTTCATCAGGTCGCTGTTGAGATTGGAACAATTATCAGTGATGATTGACTCCGAAATTCCGAACCAACAAACAATACGGGGACAAAATCTGCTACCACTTTCTTAGTCACTGCTTTGTACGATGCTGCTTCAACCCATTTGGTGAAATAATCAATTGCCACTAGAATGAACCTGTGCCCGTTTGATGCGGCAGGCTCTATAGGTCCGATAACATCCATTCCCCAAGCGGCGAACGGCCATGGCGAGCTTGTTGTAGTAAGCTCGTTTGGAGGCACCTTTATCATGTCTGTATATATCTGACATCGATGGCATTTTCGGCCATACTGGATGCAGTCCGTTTCCATAGTCATCCAAAAATAACCAGCCTGGAGTACTTTCTTGGCTAAGACAAAACCATTCATATGCGGACCGCATGTCCCTGCATGAATTTCCTCCAATATCCTGGATGCTTCCTTTGCATCGACACACCTTAGTAACCCCAAATCAGGAGTCCTCCTATACAGGATTCCTTCGCTATGAAAGAAGTTGTTAGATAGTCTCCGAAGTGTGCATTTCTGAGTAGGATTTGCGAGTTCTGGATATTCTTCTTTCGTCAAATATTCCTTGATATCATGAAACCAAGGTTTTTCGTCTGCTTCTTCTTCTACATGAGTGCTGTAAGCTGGCTGATCATAGATCTTTACCGAAATAGGATCAATGAAGTTCTTGTCGGGGTGCTGTATCATGGACGATAGGGTAGTCAATGCATCGACAAACTCATTCTGAACTCTGGGAACATGTTGGAACTCTGTCTTTGTGAACCTCTTCCTCAACTCCTGTACATGATGCAGATAAGGGAGTATCTTGGAGTTCTTGGTTGCCCATTCTTCTCAGACTTGATGTATAAGTAGGTCTAAATCTCCGATCACTAGCAATTCCTGAATGTTCATGTCAATGGCCATCTTGAGCCCTAAGATGTAGGCTTTGTACTCGGCCATGTTGTTGGTGCACGGGAACCTGAGCTTGGCAGACACTGGATAATGCTGGCCGGTTTTTGATACTAGGACCGCTCCTATGCCAATTCCTTTGAATTTTGCTGCTCCGTCGAAAAATATTTTCCAACCATCATAGGGTTCTGCAATATCATCCCCTATGAAAGATACCTCTTCATCAGGAAAATACGTCTTTAGAGGATCGTATTCTCCATCCACGGGATTTTCAGCAAGATGATTGGCCAGTGCTTGTCCTTTGATTGCCTTCTAAGTCACGTAAACAATGTCGAATTCACTGAGCAGGATTTGCCACTTGGATAGCTTGCCAGTGGGCATGGGATTCTGAAAGATGTACTTCAAAGGATCCATTCTTGATATGAGATAAGTAGTATAGGCATAGAAATAATGCCTCAACTTCTGAGCTACCCAAGTCAGGGCATAACAAGTGCGTTCCAATAGAGAATACCGGGCCTCGTACGGGGTGAACTTCTTGCTGAGATAATAGATGGCCTGCTCCTTTCTTCCCATTTCATCATGCTGCCCCAGAACACAACCGAAAGCTCCATCCAATACTGCAAGGTAGAGTAATAGAGGTCTACCCGGCCCGGGCGTGACCAAAACTATCGGTGTTGACAGGTATTCCTTGATTCTGTCGAAGGCTTTCTGACAATCATCAGTCCATTTGGTAGCGGCGTCCTTCTTCAACATCTTAAAGATTGGCTCACAAATGACAGTGGATTGAGCTATGAACCGGCTGATGTAGTTAAGTCTTCTCAAGAAACTCATAACCTCTTTCTTGTTCTTCGGTGGTGGCAATTCTTGGATGGATTTGACCTTTGACGGATCCAGTTCTATTCCTTGACGACTCACAATGAACCCAAGTAGTTTTCCGGCAGGAACCCTGAATGCACACTTGGCGGGATTCAGCTTTAAGTTGTACCTTCTTAGTCTGTTGAAGAAGTTCCTCAGATTTTCCCTGTGGTCAGTGGCTCTCTTGGATTGGACGATGACATCGTCTACATACACCTCGATATCTTTGTGTATTATGTCATGAAAAATAGTAGTCATGGCCCTCATGTAGGTGGCCCCAACATTCTTTAACCCGAACGGCATCATCTTGTAACAATACATCCCCCATGGCGTAATGAAAGCCGTTTTCTCCGCGTTTTCCTCATCATCCATATCTGATGGTACCCAACAAAACAATCAATGAACGACTGTAGTTCATGTTTGGCACAGTTGTCAATTAGAATGTGTATGTTCGAAAAGGGGAAGTCGTCTTTCGGACTGGCCTAGTTGAGATCCCGGTAGTCGACACAGACTCTAACCTTCCCGTCCTTCTTCGGCAGTGGCACAATATTGGATAGCCATGTTGGATACTCTACTACCCTGAGAACCTTGGCTTTGACTTTCTTGGTGACTTCTTCCTTGATTTTCAAACTCATGTCGGGTTTGAACTTCCCGAGCTTCTGTTTTACTGGTGGACATGTCGGATCGGTTGGCAGTTTGTGAGCTACAATAGATGTACTGAGACCAGTCATGTCATCATAAGACCGGGCGAATATGTCCTCATATTCCCCTAGAAATTCCGTGTACTCTTTCTTTTTTGATGGTGACAGATGAAACGTTAATTCGTGTTTCTTTGACATTTTCTGCATCTCCCAGGTTGACAATCTCAGTTATGTCCAGATTAGACTTAGGTCTGTTCTCAAAATCCTTAACCTCTTTAACAACCTCTTCTGGTATATCATCTTCTTCTGAGTCCATATCCATTTGTTGCGTTGCCTCGTCGCACGTCACAATCGTCGGTTCATCAAGATAAGTAATAGTAATGCTGTTTAAATAAAGTAAACGATAAAAAGTAATAAGAGCAAGATTTACTAAAATGTTTGATAAATTTCATAATTGTTTTGAACATTGGAGCTCTTATTTCAATATTAAAAAAAATGCGGAGAGAAAGTCAATTAGCGATTAATAAAGATAATGCATGGTGCTTTGTTCAGCCTTGCTACCCCGCGGCTTTCTGAGCTCTGGTGGTTCTGATGGTCAAATTGTTGAGGCGTTCTCCTTGGCTCACAGCTTGTATAGAAGGGCTTTACTCTCTCTCCTCCTCGAAAATGACACAACAGTCCATATTATCATCTTCCAAAAATAAATTCCTCATCGCAAGTGGTTGAATTCCTCCCAAGTGTATTCATATCCCAAACCGAAAGTGGTACCGTGTTTCTTCAACTTGATAGGCTTAGCGATTCCTTGGAGATTCTTGCCAAGTCCCTTGCCAGGTTCGTATCCACACCAATTCAGTATACTTTCAATTTTGCTATCCCACCATTTGTCCTTGTCCACGGCGTTGACTCGCTTAATGTGATGGTAGGTTTATCCGTCTGTCTTCCTTCTTCCTCTGATTGCTGGGATGGTTTGGCGACCGTATATGGGATTGCTACCGTCGCCGTGAATAATTACCTTTTGGTGATTCCACTCGATTTTCACTACTTGATGTAAGGTTGATGCCACAGCCCCAACAGCATGGATCCAGGGCCGTCCCAATAGCAAGTTGTAAGATGCTAGGACGTCTATCACTTGAAAATCAACGTCGAACCAAGTCGGTCCCATTTGCAGACACAAACTGATTTTCCCAATAGTGGACCTGTGGGATCCATTGAAAGCTTTGACATTGATGGTTCCATCCTTGATCTCATGCAAGCTCTTTCCCAATGTTCTAAAAGTCACCAATGGACAAATATTGAGGCTGGACCCTCTGTCAATCAGGACTCTAGTGATGAAATGATCTTCGCACTGCACAGTGATGTGCAAAGCCTTGTTGTGGCTTATCCCTTCAGGTGGCAGCTCATCTTCGTGGAAAGTGATTTTGTGACTCTCCAATACTTTCCCCACCATGTTTGTCATTTCTCCTCCAGTTATATTGCTGGGTACATATGCCTCGCTCAACACCTTCAATAAGGCATTCTTATGTGCGTCAGATCTTTGTAGCAGAGCCAAGATAGAGATCTGGGCTGGCGTTTTGTTCAACTGATCAATGACCGAATACTCTTTGGCTTGTATCTTCCTCCAGAGATCATCAGGACCAGTTTCAGCGACGGTTGGTCGTCCAGAGGCCTGCTTACTGGACTCGGCTAGGTGTTCTAGGGTATAAACCCTGCCGGTTCTTGTCATACCCTGTACTGCAATTGCTTCTCCAGATTTGGTTTTCCCTTTCCTTCTCACCTCGGTGGTGTAATCCCATGATATGGCCTTTGGGTGGAACGGTGTTACGGTTGTCATGGACACAAGGATGGTTACCTTTGCCTTGGATGGTAACACAACCACTTCGAATGGTACATGTGTCTTTGGAGACCCAAACTTGACCTCAATAGGTCCTGGTGTCTTTGCAGAAGGAGGTGCTTCGAACTCAAGTGGTATGGACATGTCTACTTCAGTGTTTCCAGAAGGCTGGATCTGGACCATAATCGGATTAAGTGTGACCGCTGGTTCCTTTGGCTCGTCACCTTCAGCGATCAATCCGATCGACCCTTTGGGTTACCAATCGTCCTCTATCTCGATCATGTGAACGCCCCACCCTTGTGGTCAGGCAGAGGGTTGTTGCAGACATTCGGAGCTGGCTCCTTTGCTATGATGATCTTGTTTTCAATCAAAGCTTGGATCTTATCCTTCAGAGAGAGGCACTCATCAATGGTATGCCCCTTCATGCCGGAATGGTATGCACAAGTTTTGTTTGGGTTGGCCTATTGGGATGGGTTTTTAGGGTTTACGACAGGGATGGGGGTAATGTAACCTGCAGCTTTGAGCCTTTCATACAGCTGGTCGATAGGTTTGGCAATGGCGGTATACTGTTTGGGGGGTCTGTGATCGAAGTTTGGTCGGGGTCTAGGAAAGTTTTGGTGGGCGGGAGGTGGTTGAGTATTGTTGGTTTGGTAGATATGTGCGGGTTGGGAATATCTGGGTGAAGTGGGCAGATATGTAGGAGGCGGAGGCGATTGGTAACTAGGTGGTGGAGCTTGGTAGGAAGGCGGGGGTGCTTGGTAATTTGGGGTAGGTTGATATGTGAGTGGAGGTATTGGGTAGGTTTGGTATTCGATTGGGGACTTTGTTCTTTGTGCAACCATCACGACGCTCACGTCCTTTTTCTTGGACGTGCCACCAGACTGTAGAGCCTTGTTGGTGGCCTGAAAAGCTTCAAAGTTAGTGACCATACCACTTTTGATACCTTTCTCGATCCTTTCCCCTAGCTTGATGATGTCGGAAAATTTCTAGCTTTCAATTAGCGTTAACCTTTCATAGTACTGTGGGTCTTGAGCTTGGATGAAAAACCTGTTCATTTGTTCTTCTTCTAAAGCCGGTCTGACCTTAGCAGCTTCTGATCTCCAATGAGTAGCATACTCGCAGAATGTCTCTGAGGGTTTCTTCTTTAAGTTCTGAATGTAGAACACGTCTGGTGTATTTTCCGCGTTGAACCTGAACCTGTCTATGAAATCGGACGCCATACTTACCCAATTTGACCACTTCTTAGGGTCTTGGTTGATGTACCAAGACAAAGCATCTCCCTTCAGACTCCTCATGAAGAGTTTCATGCGAATCTTTTCGTCCCTCCCTACTCCGACCAACTTGTCGCAGTATGTTCTCAGATGAACTCTCGGATCCCCGGTACTGTCAAACATTTCAAACTTAGGAGGCTTGTACCCCTCAGGAAGTTCGACATCTGGTTGAATGCAAAGGTCCTCGTAATTCAGTCCCTTAATCCTCTTGCTTCCTTCGACACCCTGAACTCGGCTAGTCAACTTCTTGAGTTCCGCGGCCAGATTCCTAATAAGAGAGTCAGACTTCGGTGTGCTTGAAATAGGTTGAGTATAGTGTGGTGTGGTTTCCACATAGATGGGGGTGTTATGGGGATGATCATTTGTGGAGTTTAGTGGTTCAGGAATGAGCAGTGGGGTGTTGTTTGAAGTGTGGCATGTGTTGCAGTGGTGATGGGGAGCGGGTTGGTTTTGTGGTTTCGGGATGCTTTGTGGAGGTGTGGGGTTTTGAGTGTTGGCAAAGTTGACATTTGGAGTAGTTAGGAAAAATGACAAATTCGCCAAGTTCCGGACTTGGTCCAGTTCTTCCTGAAACTTCAATAACTTCTGTTTGAGCTGGGAAGCACTTTCCTTGGAAACCTGAATACCCTGAGGAACCTCTACCCTTTCAACTGAGTTCTCCTTTCTGATGTTTCTCAAATCTTCCATCTTTCCCTTGTTCTTGTTTTTGATAGGACTCGGACTCGGAGGAGGTGGAGGGCCCTTGTATCTTGTGGAGTATGATGACGATGCCAGAGTTCACGAACTAACCTTTGGGGAGGGGAATAAACAAAAGGTAAAAACAAAAAGGTAGCAAGTTAAGTGCGGATTATGAGAAGAAAACGTTGCAATATTTAAACACATAGTGCAAGAATATGAATCGTGTCCTAATTTTGGAGCCTCGTTGTGAGCACGTGAATTTTGCCCTATGAGAACTACTCCCAAAAATTCAAAATAAAATAATTTTCCTTTGTGTGCAATTTGGAGAATTCTCGTGGCATTTTTTGGATTTTTGTCCATGAATGTTTATTCTATTTTAATTAATGAAAAATACAAAAATATATGTGTTGCATTTGCATTTACAATTTAGGATTAATTAAACAGTAATTTGTTTCACGAAAATTGAAAAAAATAATAATAATGTACTTCGCTTTTTTAGGGTTTAATGTCAAATTGTGTGATTATCTTTGTATTTAATTTTGTGTGATAATTATTATTAAGGGTTAATTAGTATTTTCTAAGTTAATTTTGAATTTTGGTAATTAGGAATCAAAAAGAAAATAAAAGAGAAAGAAGAAAAAAGAGAAGAAGAGTTAAAAATCGGACTGGGCTAGTTTTTAAAAGAAAGGTTCAGGCCCAATGTCATACCCCAACCCAGGCCCAAACTGGCTGGTCTCAGAGACGGCCAAAACGACATCGTTCTCTGACGCCCAATCTGGGCCGTTGATATGACTTGATCCGACGGTCCAGATCACCCCATCCCATAACCCGTTTCTAGCCCGACCCGCTTACCCCGAACCATACCCGCCCCAGCTAAGCCTAAATGACCCCGTTTGGTTTAAGTGACTTAATCTGGACCGTTGGTTCCCATCGTCCAACAGCCCAGATTAATCAACGGGGTTTCAATATATCAAAACACCCAAACCTCTCTCACCCGCCTCATTTCCTCCCCTTTGTTTCCAAGAACTAGAGACCAAACGACCCTCCACCAAACCCTAGCCGCCCTCGTACCCCTTCGCCTGAAAACCGGCGGCAACGATGTCGGTGACCACGAAACTAACACCCCTGAACCTTCTAGCCACCCTCTCCACGAATCCATATGCCGTTTACTTCGAATCTCAACAGAACTCTTCGAATCTTCAATCGAAGATCGTCCAAAAACCTCACCTTCTCCGATTAACCCCAAATTACACCACAATCTCCCCACGACGTCCTCTTTCAAATCCCGAATTAGTTTTCTTCGAATCAGTACCAGACGCTTTGAATCTTAGATCGAAGAATTGAACCAAACCCTAATCCGTTCAATGGCCACCAAACTCACACCTTTTGTCCACTAGACCACCCTCGTCCCAAGTCCCTTACTAGTTTTGTGCGAATCAGAGCGGAGTTGGTCGAATCTCAAAACGAAAGAGCAAACCCTAAAGGGAAAGAATTGAGGTCGTGGTCGACCTTAGTCATGTGTTCTCAGTCGAGAACACTCGATTAAGGTCCGTCTCGGCTTCAAACACAAGTGGGAGTTTCAACTAAAACAAATGGGAACTGGGACTGATATTCTGAGGTACTTATTTTTCTTTACTTTTTCTTTTGATTGTTTCATGGCTTGTCTGATTAAGTTTCGTTATAGTTCTATCTCTTTCAATTACTTTCCTTTATTTCTTCTCCATCGGACTTTTTCTTGGTCCAGTCTTCTTCTATCAGTCAACATATGGTTAAAGAGTTTCGTCGATTAATTCGGTTCAATTGTAGTTCAGTAGTTCTGGTCAAATCGTTTGCTGTTACGCCAAATTGTTTCATTTTTATGTGATGTTTGGTCCCCTACTCTGTGACGTGACTTGGCATATGAATTTAGTTGTTCATTCAATGTTTTTACAGTTTCATCTACTCGTATTTAGGTTTAGTGTAGAATTGTGTTAGTCTATTCCCTGAATCCTTAAACCCTTCATCTTGGTTGCAATACTGTTCGTTCTGATCAGAGTTCAATTGTTGTGTGAGTTTAGTGGTTTGAATCTGACTGTGGTTCTGTTTAAGTTTGGGGTCCGAGGGAATTGAACTTGTGTTTAAATTCAGCTTTAGTTAATCAGTGATTAGGTTTCTTTCTTAAGAATTGGTTATAGCTGAAAGAAGTAATCACAGGGGTTCCATGAGGGTAATTTGGGAATTGAAAACTTGAAGAAATGGGTAGTTTGAGTGTTCTGTCCACTAAGTACTAATGTACCATTAAATAGACATTTGTTTAATAGTTAGTGGGAAACAAAACATAATGGTATGTGGAGGCTTAAAAGGAATTGATTAAAATATAGCATGGCCCATACACCTTTGAATTAAACAATGAAGTTAGACACTTAGTAGTGGATGTCAGGGAATATGATGGAAGAAACACATTTCTTAATGATTTAAGTGTTAAAACAGGCTGGAAAAGGGGTCTGTCTTAGGGTATAAAAAACATGGCAGACCTTAGAATGAGGGGGGATTTTTTTTGGAGAGTATTGTAAGGGCATTGCTAACAGAGTCTTTGAGGCTGAAAAAACAGGCTGAGAATATAGACATACACACTTGGGTTCTACTATGGCATTCAGGTTTTCGATTGAGTTTTGTTGCTGTCGAGATTTCAAAGGTTTTGAGACAGCTTGAGATGAGTTTGGGTGTAGTGTTGCAGTAGTATGTTTTTTCTGATTTCATTTCCGAGGTCGTTTGAGCTGTTTAAGTTTGAGTGTTCTGGTTTTAACTGTCTTCAAATTCACCTAGGTTTGCTGCATATGTTACTGGGCTGTTTGTGGATTGCTGCTCGTATTACTGCTGTACTGCTGCTGACTTCCTCTTTATTCTTCTGTTCACTCCAATCCAGGTACACAACTAAGCTCAATTTGATGTAACCATGAGATGTAAACATGAAATGGAAGTGCTGAGGCCCCTAATTATTTGATGTTGTATCTGTAGCTTAGTAGATATAGATGATAAGTAGTTATATAGTCCAATTTGATCTATAACTCAATGAAATGTGGACTGTGAAGTTTGTACCTAATTAGGACTATTTAAACTGTTAATTCGTGTACATTAGTTGTAGATTTAGTATAGTTTGGAACTGATTTCAGTTAACATCGAATTAAAATCGAATATCAGTATTGTTTGGACCTACAATTAATCCAAAAGTCAACGTGTGGTGCTTATTCCGATTTCAGGTTAAACGCGTCGCTTTTTTAAAAATAGCCCGACATGCTAGTTATTGATGTCCTCTCCTTTGTTCGTTAAGCTCACTATTTCGACGTAGGAACAAGTAATTGCATGTTAATGGTTGATATCAATAGTCTACTTGAATTTGAATCAGTTAACTTATGAATGTTAGCAGAATCAAATAACCGATTCGTGTAATTCAAAACTCGATCCAACATATGGATTGGGTTCTTTGGACCTAAAGTTGAAATGGCATTTGGTCTACTAATTTTCAAATGATAGACTATAGGATTTTCTAATATTAACCAATTGGGCCCCCTTTATTTCTTTAAAGACAAATAAATAGAAGAATAATAGTCATTTTAAGATTAGCCTTTAAATAATAAATGAGACGAGCCTCGCCAAATAAAACGCAATAGTTGCGGGGCCCTCAGTAAATATTTCATTAAAATACTTTAGATTTCGGGACGGACCGTCTAATGAATTTCACGGCTTTCCTCAAAATAATAATGCGATAGTCACTTTAGGCGCGCTTTCAATAAATTACTTTCTTAAACTCCGGTGCACATTTATGTGACCCAAATCCAAATCTCAATGGAGTCGAAATGTGTCAATAACTACGGGTGCATTGATGTGACGTGGTTCGAGACGTGTTTTCACGACGTTGCAATTCTCTCTTAAAATAACAACAATAAAAGCGGGAAAGAGTTAAAATTTGCACACAGGTCCAACATGTACTAAAATCAGATAAATAAGCTGAATATGACATTTGAGCGACCGTGCTAGAACCACGGAACTCGGGAATGCCTAACACCTTCTCCCGGGTTAACAGAATTCCTTATCCGAATTTTTGGTTCGCGGACTATAATACAGAGTCAATCTTTTCCTCGATTCGGGATTCAACCGGTGACTTGGGACACCATAAATCTCCCAAGTGGCGACTCTGAATTAAATAATAAATCCCGTTTTGATTGTCCTTTAATTGGAAAAAACTCCCCTATGCCTCTGCGGGCGCAGGTAAAAGGAGGTGTGACAGCTCTGGCGACTCTGCTGGGGAACAAGAACCCAGAACTTCTGGTTCAGGGTTCCAGAATTCGAGCTTAGAATAATTGTTATTATTTGACTTTACTCATTACCTGATTTTATTACATGTTTTGGTTTAAATGTGCAAAATGTTGCTTTTACCGCTTTGATATTATCTGAACTGTATATAAACTGTTAAGAAACCCTTCTCTTCTCATCATCGGGGATGTGCTCGCTGGTCGAGACTCTCTATTCTGTTAGTGTCATACCTTGAAATAAGAAAGAGGCTCGGACAAGGTACTAAGCCGGACGGCCTTTTGGTTCCCGGTACGTAGCCCCCTCCTCGACTCGAGTTGTCCGCTCAGGTACACAATCTAGAACAAATACCCAGGTTATAAACCTAGAATAACTCAGCTTCATGCCAGATCCCTAGTAGGAACGTTTGTTTACATCACGTGCATTTGACTTTGGAGGGTCAACACATGGGTTGGGTCTGTCTAGGACAGGTGTACCGAAAATGGCAAAAGACCATCCTGATGCATCTTACTTGCTACTTGTGCATCTGTTTGCTTCAGACCATGCTGACCGGCTTTTGAATATTTTGAGGAAAGAGAGATAATCGTACGAGGGTTAAGGAGAGTTAATCGCCTATTTTGAAAAAAAACCAATGTCCAAATAGTGTCGAAACTTTGCCGAATTTTTGAGAAAGTGAAAAAAAAAGAAAGAGAAAAATAGTTTTATTTGCCAATGAAAAGGAGTCTCGTTTTCAAAAGAAGTTTGTTTTATCGGCCCGAACTACGCCAGTTTGATTTCCACAGGGTGTGAAATACGTAGGCAACCCCCATCGGGTCCAACTTCACTTTTTGCGAAATTAGCCAAAAGAACAAAAATTTTATTGGAAAATAATTAGGGTGATGCCATTCTTGATAGAAATACCCGAATGTCCCTAAAAGGGCGCCGGAAGGCTATTTTTGTAAGAACAGCCGCTTGTGGTCATTTTTTAGGCTTTCACCGGTTAGCCGACACAGCCTTAAAATCTTCGACCCCGAGGTGCTAAAAGGCCGTATTGGCAAAACCAGGTCTTATTTTAAATGAAAAAAAAAGAGAGAAAAGTGTCCATGTTATCTTTGAGTCAATTGAATCGTGATTTTTGCTTAACCACCCTAATAAATGTGCAGAATGAGCACAAGTCAGAATTTGCACGTAACAATTGTGAACAAGATCCCTTTGGAGTTGCACATGTGGTGGGATGACTTGGGCGAATCAGGGCGCGACACAGTCAATCTATACCTGGGAGGCCTCACTGGGTTGCTGAAGATTAATCCTAGTGGGGATATCATAAAGGCCTTGGTCGCATTCTGGGACCCGACTCACAACGTATTTCACTTCTCGGATTTTGAACTTACCCCAACATTGGAAGAAATAGCCGGATACATCGGGGGTCCCAAGGTTCCTCTGAGACACCAGTACCTGATTGCTCCAAGGGCCGTAGCCGTACACAGGTTCTTAGATTCTTTGAAAATAAGCAGGGGGTCCACAATCCAGACTTGGCAGCTGGTTTTTGTACTCTGCAGTTTATATACAATAGATATGGCCACATAGGGGGGTTCAACAAGCTGGAAAACAAAATCTGTAGCAAAGGAAACCGCCTTAGGTGGGAAGAACATAGGTGTTTTGCATTCATGGTAGCCTTTTTAAGACTCCCGGTGTTTCCTAAAAAAGACGGGAACATTGACATACGAGTATCTGGGGTTGTCAGCACTTTATTTACTCAGGCCAACAGCACCCTCGCACCCATGATAGTAGCTGAAATCTTCCGTGCTCTCACAGCCTGCAAAGCCGGGGGAGACTTTTTTGTGGGGTGCAACGCGTTGCTGCAGATGTGGATGATCGAACACCTATGTCGTCGTCCTCAATTTATGAGTTATGGGTCAACGGAGAAAACGTGCATAGAGGAATTTCCTACGAGGGTTGACGGAATCAGCTTACCAGAAGGGGTCACAGAGTGGACAACGCGCCTCCGTTCTGTCACTGCGAGCCAAATAGAATGGACATTTGGATGGTTGCCTATGGATGAAATCATATATATGCCATCCACTGGACCTCATTTCCTTTTGATGGGGCGCAGGAGTATCCAGCCCTATACCCCTTATCGAGTTTTTAGGCAGTTGGGGAGATGCCAAATAGTTCAGAAAGATGAAGATCTTAGTGGCCAAATAGTCGAGATTGGGCCCAACGAACAATTTCATGAAGCAGCAGTCCGCCAAATTTGGAGCGAGTGTCAATACTTAACGGCAAATACGTGTGTACGTGATCGGTCCAAAGGTGATGTTTCGCCGGGATACCTTGCTTGGTATATGAGAGAAATTGAGTTTGGGAGGCCAGCCAAAAGACCCCATCTCTAGGAGTTCGTCGAGGCGTCGCAAGCACAGTGGGATTGGTTGACTAAAGAACATGAGTATAAAGCCGCAATAGGCAGATTGGAGAAGCAAGTCATGGAGCTTTAGTTTGAAAATGGTGTTCAAGCCGCTGCAAACAAGGGAGAAAAGAAAAAAACTAGCTCAGGAAAATGAACTCCTCAAAGCTCAAATCCAGAAAATGAAAAGAAACCCGGAGAGAATCCGAGCTGATAAAAGGCTCATAAACGGTCTGAATAAGAAAGCCTTCGAGTATCAAGAAAACCTGGAAAAATTTGAAGCTGGTCTAGCGAGAATCCAGGCGAAATGGATAAAGAAGGTAGAAGAGCAAGCACGGTTTTATGAAGGGACCATCACTATCCTAAGAAGAAGGATAGCCACTCTCAAGAATGAGGCAGTCAAGCAGGCTCAAGATTTCAAAGCTGATAGGGAACGTTGTTATGATCTGGTAGCTCGGATAGAGGAAAAAATACAGCAGTGGCAAAATCAACATCTGCAGGACTCTCGAGTGTTAGAAGCCCGTAATCAGCAAATAGGGCGGTTGCTTCAAGAGAAAGGCGTCATAAGAGAGACAATTAGAAACATCGCTGACTATATCATTATGAAGTGCCACATTTGTGAGTATATGACTTGCACTACATTCTTTGTAGCAGTGATGACCTTTGTTAAGCAAATAATGAACAATTTGGACCGACTTCAAAGGGATCTTGTACATAGGCCCGTGGCGAGACCGAACGATGTCCCACGGACACCAGGAACATTGATGTACTCATAATTTTCCATTTGAATCTGTATTTCCTTTTCTGTCAGAGTCTGTGAGTCATGTTGGGTTTGCATTTTCTTTCTGTTCCGAGTCTGCATTTCTTTAGAGTATGATAGCTTGATTTCGGAGTCTATTTGTCGTCTTTTCGTCAGAGTCTGTTGGTCTTTTGAAACTTGTTGATATTGAGTCTGTGTAATTGAAGCATCTGTTTTATAAAAGCTAAAAATCCCAAAAATGTTTATTTACTTGCACACTTATCTGACAGAACTACGCACGGTCTGATTCATGCGAGGACATGATACGTAGGCAATCTCTATTAGATTCGACCACCATTAAAAAAGAAAAAGGGGAAAATGAAAAATAAATAAAGAAGGATAGAATAAAGGAAGCTTAAAAGAAGGGGCACAATTATGAGAGGCCGGAATGACGCACGCAACCGAAGCAAATGCATGATAGAAAATGGTTAATTGCCTAGGTGCATTGCATCCCAACGTGTAATTGCATATGTGTTAAACTCTTAAACTAACAAAGTTGTTGTAATCCAGAGAATTCAAGAAGTTAGTTTATTTAGAGGATACTGGCACATTATCATTACCAAACCAGATCGAAGGGACCAATACCAGAAATCATGTCTATCCCAGATGTCGACACTAGTGTTGAGGTAGAGGAGTTGGACGTTTATAAAATGAAAGAGGAGATGCTCAAGCTTAAGCAACAGATGGCCGAAATGTACCAGGCTTGGTCCAAAGGGCAATCACCGCTAGCTTACCCTGCTAACCTGGCTTTTACCCCACCATTAGCTCAGTCTCAGGATCATCCAGCCACCGATCCAGGTTTTCCCATTTATCAGCACTACCATGGCACTACTTCTCATACGCCACAAGCTCCACCACCAAAATCAATTCCATACCCTCCTCCGCCAATCACCCCTGTCTTTGTGGCATCTCCACCAGCTGCACTCCATAAATCCCCGAGTGAACCTGTGTTCCAAGCGCAGGACAACCAATATTATCCCCCGGAGCTTACCTTCAAAGCGCCTGAAGCCTATCCACATGATGCACATTCTGACCTACCGGAGAAAGCAGAAAAATCGGCCATAAATCCTGAACAAGAAGAGATGTTCAGAAAAATGAAAAGCATAGAACAATCCTTCAGGGATATGAGAGGGTTAGGAGGTCAGGTGAGTGTAGCTTACAAAGACCTGTGTTTGTTCCCAAATGTACAACTACTGGCAGGGTTCAAATGCCCAAATTCGACTTGTACAACGGACACGGTGATCTGGTGGCTCATCTGATAGGTTTTTGTAGCAAGATGAGGGGAGCAGGCGGAAGAGATGAATTACTGATGGCGTATTTCAGCCAAAGTTTAAGTGGATCGGCATTAGAATGGTACACCAGACAAGATCATAGCAGGTGGTACACATGGGACAATTTGGCCCAAGCATTCGCTTGTCACTTTCAATATAATCTTGAGATCGTTCCGGACCGACTGTCCCTGACCAAACTGGAAAAGAAGCACAGTGAAAGATTTAGAGAATATGGTTTCCGGTGGAGGGAGCAAGTAGCAAGGGTAGATCCCCCAATGAAAGAGAGCGAGATGGTTGATTACTTTTTGCAGGCTTTGGAGCCGACCTACTTTGGTCATCTAGTGTCCGCAATTGGCAAGTCTTTTAATGAGGTTGTAAAAATGGGAGGCATGGTCGAGGAGGGGCTTAAGTCCAACAAGATCATGAGTTATTCAGCTATCAAGGCAACCACCCAGGCCATTCAAAGCGGCACTAGGGGTGTACTTGGGAAGAAGAAGAAAGAAGATGTCACGACTGTTGAGTCCGGAGCCTGGTTCAGATCTAGAGGCCCGTCACCCTACTATAGCCAATCACGACCCTACCACCCAAACTACCCCTACACTTCATATAGCCCTCCACAACACTACTACCCACCGCCAGATCCCTATTTTTCCGTCTATCATGCATAAGCCTATACCCAAACCCTGACACACACACAGTGGCGTACGCCGGCTCCACAAAATCCATACCTAGCTCCACAAAACACATATCCACCCCCAAGGGCCTACAGAAATCCCCCCGGGACAGGTTTCCGACCAAACCATGCCCTCAAAAATAAGAGGTCGCAGAAGCAAAAAACTTTCACTCCACTGGGGGAATCATATACCAGTCTTTTCCATAGATTGAGGCAGTTGGGCATGTTGAATCCAATTGAGACCAAAATGCCAAATCCTTCCCTAGAAATCTTGACCACTCGGTGAGTTGTGAGTACTGTTCGGGGGTCCCTGGTCATGATACAGAGAAGTGTTGGAAATTAAAAACAGCTGTGCAAGCGCTTATCGATACTCATTGGATCGAGTTCAAGCCCCAGAAGCACCAAATGTCAATCAGAACCCACTGCCAACTCACCATGAGACACACATGATTGAGTTGATATACAAAGAGGGGGAGCCCAGGAAGCCCTCACAGACGGTAATGATGATCTGTTCCAGCGAAACCAGCTCAAAGGAAAAAGTAACAAGTGGGAAATCAGTGGCCCAGTTGAGAGGGGTAGATGATAATCCAGTTGTGGTAGCCGAGAGAGGGTCGTCAAGCATTGTTGCAGTGAAACCAAAGAAAGCTAAAGTGGTAGTGCCAGGGGTTGCAAGTAAACCTATTGTGGTTGTGAAGGGTGCTCGCACAGAGCCTGTTATTATAAAACCAGTAACTCAGCTTCCAGTAATCAACATCAAAGCTGTTCCTTGGAATTATGAACGGGTGACGGTGATTTACAAAGGGAAAGAAATCAAGGAAGAAGTTTGTGAAGCACAAGGTTTGACTCGCTCAGGAAGGTGTTTTACTCCCAAGGTGTTAAGAAGAACTAAAAATGATCCAACGCCGGTGAAGAAAGCTATAACTAAAGAAGAGGCAGAGGAATTTGTAAGGAAAATGAAAGTGCATGACTATTCTGTTGTAGAACAGTTGAGGAAAACGCCCGCTCAGATCTCATTACTCTCGTTGCTAATCCATTTAGATGAGCACTGCCAATCCCTGATGAAAATCTTGAATGAGGCACATGTTCCCGACAAGATCTCGGTAAACCATCTGGAAAAGATAGCCAACAAGATTTTTGAAGTAAACAGAGTCACTTTTTCCGATGATGAATTGCCGGTAGAGGGTACTGAGCATAACAAAGCCCTTTACCTGACAATAAAATGCGAGGATGCCGTGGTTACCCGGGTATTGGTTGACAATGGTTCAAGTGCGAACATCTGTCCTCTCTCCACTCTAAGAAAGCTGAAAGTAGAAGATGAGAGGATCTATAAGAACAGTATCTGTGTGCGGGGATTTGACGGTGGAGGCAAAGACTCAGTCGGGGACATAATGTTGGAGCTGACCATAGGTCCAGTAGAATTCACAATGGAATTCCAAGTGCTGGATATTGTTGTTTCCTATAATTTGCTATTAGGGCGACCGTGGATTCACACCGCTAAAGCAGTACCATCAACACTCCATCAGATGGTCAAGTTTGAATGGGACAGACAGGAAATAGTGGTGCACGACGAAGATAATTTGTGCGCTCACAACAACACCATTGTGCCATTCATTGAAGTGGAAGATGACAAGGGACCATGGGTCTACCAGGTTTCGGACGCAATATCGGTCGAGAAAATTCCGGAAGGGAAATGTATCCCGAATTCGAAGATAAACGCCGCATCAGTCATGGTAGCTTATGAAATGCAGAAGAATGGTTTTGTACCAGGAAAGGGTTTGGGGTCAGATCTGCAAGGCATCATACAGCCCGTGTCTCTTCCTGAAAACTTGGGAACATTTGGTCTGGGATTCAAGCCCACAACCGCAGACATAAAAAGAGCCAGGAAATTGAAACAGAGGACATGGGTCCTTCCAAAGCCGGTCCCACGTCTTTCCAGATCATTTGTCAAGTCCGGTACAAGGAGTCACCCAGTGACAACAATTCCCAATTCTGCGATTAATCCTGACAAGGAGTTGATTGAAAGATTTGAGCAGTTATTCGACAGTGTGAACATGGTGGAAATTGGAGAGGGTTCTAGCAACGCGGAAGTGCAATTTGTTGGGCCAAAAACAAAGCTTAATAATTGGAAGGCTACTCCTCTCCCTACTCGGAAGGAGTCTTGGTAGTTCGCTTTGATTTTCCTTTAAGATTGTACGGATTATTCCAGGGTTGTAATGCAGATTTCATTTTTTCAGTTTGTTTGAGTGTGCAAACCTTATTATCTTTTATCAATCGATGAAATACAATTTCCCTTTATTCATCATTCCTGATGGTTTTCCTTTTGTTTTGTTTTCTTTTCTATACAATTCTTTTTTCGCTGGTTCTAATGACATGGCATGCATAAGGAATTCTCAGCCCAGTCTTAAAAATCAATCTGATTCCGAAATATTAGTTCAAGAAGTAGAGTGTGGTTACGAATCAGAATGTGATGATGAAGCCTTCGAAAAGATTAGTAAGGAGTTAATTCACTTCGAAGAAAAACTCAAACCCAACTTGAATGACACAGAAGTCGTCAATTTAGGGGACACAGACCATGTCCGAGAGACTAAAATAAGTGTCCACCTAGAGCTAAAAATTCGGGAGGAGTTAATCAAAGCACTCATCGAGTACAAAGATGTTTTTGCATGGTCATATGACGACATGCTGGGTTTAAGCACTGATTTAGTGGTCCACAAACTGCCCACTGATCCGGCATTCCCTCGCGTCAAGCAAAAATTGAGGAAATTCAAAACTGATATGAGTGTGAAGATCAAAGAAGAAGTTACCAAACAGTTGGATGCAAAGGTTATTCGGGTCACCCGATATCCTGTTTGGTTGGCTAATGTCGTGCCCGTACCGAAGAAGGATGGCAAGATCAGAGTATGTGTCGATTACCGCAATTTTAACAAAGCAAGTCCGAAGGATAACTTCCCACTACCCAATATCCACATTTTGATCGATAATTGTGCCAAGCGCGAGATTGGATCTTTTGTGGATTGCTATGCCGGGTATCATCAGATTCTAATGGACGAAGAAGATGCGGAAAAGACAGCCTTCATCACGCCATGGGGAACTTATTGCTACCGAGTAATGCCATTTGGTTTGAAGAATACTGGGGCAACTTATATGAGGGCTATGGCTACTGTATTTCATGATATGATACACAAGGATATTGAGGTATACGTAGATGATGCGATCATAAAATCAAAGCATCAGGCCGACCACGTCGGGGATTTGAGGAAATTTTTCCAGAGGCTTCGCAGGTACAACCTCAAGCTTAACCCCGCCAAGTGTGCATTTGGTGTTCCATCCGGAAAGCTGTTAGGATTCATAGTCAGTCGGCAAGGCATCGAGTTGGACCCATCAAAGATCAAAGCCATACAAGATTTTCCCACTTCTAGGAACAAGACTGAAGTGATGACTCTGTTAGGAAGGCTGAACTACATCAACAGGTTTATTGCTCAGCTCACGACAACTTGTGAGCCTATTTTCAAGTTGTTGAAGAAGGACGTTGCGATCAAGTGGACTGATGAGTGTCAAGAAGCATTTGATAAGATAAAAGGTTACTTGACAAACCCACCTGTGCTGGTTCCGCCAGAACCAGAGAGACCTTTGATTCTCTACTTGACAGTCTTGGAAAATTCATTTGGTTGTGTACTGGGGCAGCATGATGTCACCGGTAGGAAAGAACAAGCCATCTATTATCTTAGCAAAAAGTTCACAGCTTATGAGGTTAAGTACACTCACCTGGAAAGAATATGTTGCGCCCTAACTTAGGTGGCACAGAAATTGAAACATTACTTGTCATCCTACACTACCTACCTAATTTCGCGTTTGGATCCGTTGAAGTATATCTTTCAAAAGCCTATGCCAACAGGAAGACTTGCAAAATGGCAGCTTTTGCTCACAGAGTTTGACATAATCTATGTGACTCGGACTGCGATGAAAGCCCAAACATTGGCCGAGAACCCGGTCGATGAAGAGTATGAGCCACTAAGGACTTATTTTCCTGATGAAGAGGTGATTCACATTGATGAACTAGAACATGCCGGAAAGTCAGGTTGGAAACTTTTCTTTGATGGGGCTACTAACATGAAAGGAGTGGGAATAGGAGCCGTGCTTATTTCTGAAATAGGATATCACTATCCTGTTACAGCTCAACTTCATTTTTATTGTACCAACAATATGGCTAAATACGAAGCATGTATTTTGGGTTTAAGGCTAGCTGCAGACATGAATGTCTGGGAAGTTCTGGTCTTGGGAGACTCGGATCTTCTGGTGCACCAAATTCAAGGAGAATGGGAAACGCAAAATCTGAAGCTCATACCATACCGTCAATGCTTGCATGATCTTTGTCAACGGTTTAGATCAGTGGAGTTCAGGCATATTCCAAGGGTCCATAATGAGGTCGCCGATGCTTTCGCTACCCTAGCGTCAATGCTGCACCATCCGGACAAAGCTTATGTCGACCCTTTGCACATTCAAGTACGAGATCAGCATGCTTACTGCAACATGATTGAAAAAGAATTGGATGGTGAACCGTGGTTCCATGATATCAAGGAGTACATAAGAATGGGAATATACCCAGTGCAAGCCACGGGGGATCAAAAGAGAACAATTCGACGGTTGGGAAGCGAATTTTTCTTGAGCGGAGGAGTTTGTACAAAAGAACACCAGACCTGGGATTGTTAAGATGCATAGATGCTAGACAAGCTACGTCTGTCATGTCTGAAGTACATTCAGGAGTCTGCAGACCACATATGAGCGGATATGTGTTGGCAAAGAAAATTCTCCGAGCAGGTTATTATTGGCTCACCATGGAGCGAGATTGTGTTAGTTTTGTGCGCAAATGTTATCAGTGCCAGATACATGGAGATTTGATTCATTCTCCGCCCTCGGAATTACACACAATGTCAGTGTCATGACCCTTCGTCGCTTAGGGCATGGATATCATTGGACCAATTGAGCCAGCAACATCCAACGGGCATAGGTTCATTCTGGTAGCCATTGATTATTTCACCAAATGGGTTGAGGCCAAAACTTTCAAGTCTGTGACCAAGAAAGCAGTGGTCGATTTTGTTCACTCACATATCATCTGTCGATTTGGAATCCCGAAGGTGATCATCACAGATAACGGTGCTAATCTTAACAGCAATTTGATGAAAGAGGTATGTCAACAGTTTAAGATTACACACCGCAATTCTACCCCATATCGTCCCAAGGCGAATGGAGCAGTTGAGGCAGCCAACAAAAACATAAAGATGATACTTCGGAAAATGGTAGAAGGTTCTAGTAAATGGCATGAAAAATTACCATTTGCGTTGCTGGGTTATCGTACTACTGTCCGTACTTCGGTAGGTGCAACTCCTTATTTGTTGGTATATGGAACTGAAGCAGTAATACTGGCGAAAGTTGAAATCCCATCCCTTCGGATTATCGCTGAGGCTGAGATTGATGATGATGAATGGGTCAAAACCCATCTGGAGCAGTTGAACTTGATTAATGAAAAAATATTGGCAGCTATGTGTCATGGCCAGTTGTATCAAAAGAGAATGGCGAGAGCATACAACAAAAAGGTGCGTCCCTGGAAGTTTGAGGTGGGCCAGCAAGTGCTGAAACGCATCCTTCCACATCAGGCTGAAGCAAAAGGCAAGTTCGCCCCGAATTGGCAAGGGCCATTCATTGTAACCAGAGTATTGTCCAATGGTGCTTTATGTTTAACAGATATCGAAGGAAAATGCATAGACATGGCTATCAATTCTGATGCAGTAAAAAGATATTATATGTGATTTCTTTGGTATAATTGTTGATTGTTTGTATTTGGCATTATTTCGAAGATTGAAATGACGAAGACAATTTGTTCTACTATCTAAACACTTTACCCTTTGTTCCCTTTTTTGAGCCTTGTTTATTTCTTTCATACCCCCCTTTTGGAATCAATAACGAAAAAGAGAGAAAAAGAAAGAAAAGAAAAAGAGAAAAGAAAGGAAGTGAAAAATATAACAACAAGGAAATTCAGGTGTGAACTACGTTTGACCTGATCCCTGTTAAGGGTACGTAGGCAGCTTTACGGCTCGGTCATAGTAAAATAAAAGTCGGAAGATCCCCAAGCAAGAAACTGGGGCAGAGGTTGTATTTGTAATAAGAATTGTGATTCCAAAAGCTGTAATCTTAAACCCATGTCAAATTATTTTGAGCCTTTGATACCCTTTCTTTCTAATCCCATCCAAAAGCCCACATTATGGTCCAAAGAAAGACCTTTTGATCAGTTTTTCGAGAGATGACAAGTCGAACAAACAGAGGTGATTCATATCAGGATAATACTCCGGTCCAAGCAGGGAAAATAATGAAAATGAGAGAGTCTTATTGGTAAAAACCTTCACAGGCACCATGAGGCGATGGAAGTTGAGAGAAATAAAATGAGAGAGCCTTATCGGTGAAAACTTTCACAGGAACCATATGACGAGGGGAGTTGAGAGAAACGAGAGAGTCTTATTTGTGAAAACCCTTCGAAGGGCATTATAAGGCGACAAGGAATTAAAATGGGGGCAAACAAGATAAGCTTGATGGAAAGGATCCGTCGAGACATCAAGCAGAATAAAGATGTTATTTTGGCAAAAAAAAATATAGGTTGCGGGACCTTTGAAATACAAAGTAGGGATATCAGAAAGATTGATAGATGTAAACAGACTGGGTTGATTAATCCAAAAATGCACGACATGACCATGGGGATCGGTTATACCATTCAGATAAGTTATTTTCTCTTCAAACAATTGTTCAGAAGGATTTTTCTTATTCTATCTTTCGAAGTCATCATTTTCCATTTCTTTTTGGTCAGTAATAGTTTGTTTTTAAAAAGGATTTTCAAAGCCAACTACCAGTTGCCAACATGGTGCAAGGTAAATGGGGATAAGACAGGCGAGGATAACATGATGGGACGAGAAAGACATCGTTGTAAGACCAAATGATGGATTGGTCTAAGTTTTCGGGGACAGTATGGAGCGAAGGTGGAAAACAACGGTGGAGAAGTTGGTGAATACAGAATCATCAAGAAGGTCGGAAGTTATTAGCCAAGTTGCAAGATGGTCAAACAACACAGAACATGGAAAAGAGCGAAAGGGAAAACCGTCCCCAGCAGGAGCATCCCCACGTTTTAAACTAACAAATTCTCTTTAGTTTTAAGCTTGGACAGGAAATGTTATGGATGGCAGAAAGACATACCACAAGAAAGATTGTCAAACTGGGGCAGAAAATTTTTGGAAATTTTCTGGAAGTCAGGCACCCACTTGGGGAAGAGGAAGATAACACAAGTTTGGAGAAAGGTGGTATCCCAGCAGTCAGAAGAAGACAGAACAAGTTTTAAAGAACGCAATTTCGGGAGGAAGATAACACAAATTTTAAGAAAAGTAGTTCCAGCGGAAGGAAAACACCAGCTTTAAGGGAATTAGTCGTCGAAGGAGGAAAATAGCATATTTTCGAATGAAATACCGGTGTTATCCCCAGCAATTTTCAGAGGAAAGGAACACCAGTTTTGAGGGAAGCAGTTCTGAAAGAAGATAATTCAAGTTAAAAAGAAAATGGTTCAAGAGGCAGGAAGGAACAACGGCAATAGAACGCATTTTTTTAAGAAGTTGTTGAAGTCAGGAGCCCACCTGGAGAATGGAGGTTGTTATACGTTCAAGTTGTAGTCGAAGTCAGGAGCCCGCCTGGAGAATGGAGGTGTTATATTTTGAAGAAGTTGTTGAAGTCAGGAGCCCGCCTGGAGAATGGAGGTGTTATATTTTTAAGAAGTTGTTGAAGTCAGGAGCCCGCCTGGAGAATGGAGGTGTTATATTTTTAAGAAGTTGTTGAAGTCAGGAGCCCGCCTGGAGAATGGAGGTGTTATATTTTTAAGAAGTTGTTGAAGTCAGGAGCCCGCCTGGAGAATGGAGGTGTTATATTTTTAAGAAGTTGTTGAAGTCAGGAGCCCGCCTGGAGAATGGAGGTGTTATCTTGTTAAGTCATAGCAGAAGTTAAGGGCCCACCCGGAGAGCAGAGGGTTGCAACAAAGATCCCCAGCATAAATTAAAGTGCAGAAGTTGGAAGGAAGGCAACACTAGTCAGAAGAAGGCAATCCAAGCTTCGAAGGAAACATAATTCGAAGCTCACAAGAAGGAAATAAGCAGTTCAAATTCGACAATTAAGAGAAGACTACGAGTCAAGACAGAAAGAAAGAAACGTCAGAGCAAACACCAGTCGGCAAGACATCAAAGCAACAAGAGACACAAGAGCACAGCTGAAGATCTAGATAAGATTTTGTAATTCCTAAGTTTGGTCTAGCGTCTTGTTTTCTTTTAGCACGGTGTAATAAGGAGGTCAATAAGCAGATAGCAGCAGCAGCAATAGCAGTGGCAACAAAACCACAGCTTCATGGTGGTCCCAACTACCGAAACTTCCCGAACTATATTGACCTGATTCCCTTTTAGCCAGGGATATGTAGGAAACTTTTGAAGCAGAGGTTCGGTCAAATCTTTCCAAGATGCTTCAAACGGAGTAACCGGACGGGCAAAAATCGCTCATATCCGCTCACTTTATCTTTGCACGAAAACTCTTCGTGTTTCCGGACAAAGAGGGGCAGCTGTGAGCACGTGAATTTTGCCCTATGAGAACTACTCCCAAAAATTCAAAATAAAATAATTTTCCTTTGTGTGCAATTTGGAGAATTCTCGTGGCATTTTTTGGATTTTTGTCCATGAATGTTTATTCTATTTTAATTAATGAAAAATACAAAAATATATGTGTTGCATTTGCATTTACAATTTAGGATTAATTAAACAGTAATTTGTTTCACGAAAATTGAAAAAAATAATAATAATGTACTTCGCTTTTTTAGGGTTTAATGTCAAATTGTGTGATTATCTTTGTATTTAATTTTGTGTGATAATTATTATTAAGGGTTAATTAGTATTTTCTAAGTTAATTTTGAATTTTGGTAATTAGGAATCAAAAAGAAAATAAAAGAGAAAGAAGAAAAAAGAGAAGAAGAGTTAAAAATCGGACTGGGCTAGTTTTTAAAAGAAAGGTTCAGGCCCAATGTCATACCCCAACCCAGGCCCAAACTGGCTGGTCTCAGAGACGGCCAAAACGACATCGTTCTCTGACGCCCAATCTGGGCCGTTGATATGACTTGATCCGACGGTCCAGATCACCCTATCCCATAACCCGTTTCTAGCCCGACCCGCTTACCCCGAACCATACCCGCCCCAACTAAGCGTAAATGACCCCGTTTGGTTTAAGTGACTTAATCTGGACCGTTGGTTCCCATCATCCAACGGCCCAGATTAATCAACGGGGTTTCAATATATCAAAACACCCAAACCTCTCTCACCCGCCTCATTTCCTACCCTTTGCCTCCAAGAACAGAGACCAAACGACCCTCCACCAAACCCTAGCCGCCCTCATACCCCTTCGCCTGAAAACCGGCGGCAACGATGCCGGTGACCACGAAACTCACACCCCTGAACCTTCTAACCACCCTCTCCACGAATCCATGTGCCGTTTACTTCGAATCTCAACGGAACTCTTCGAATCTTCAATCGAAGATCGTCCAAAAACCTCACCTTCTCCGATTAACCCCAAAATTACACCACAACCTCCCCACGAAGTCCTCTTTCCAAATCCCGAATTAGTTTTCTTCGAATCAGTAACAGACACTTCGAATCTTATATCAAAGAATCGAACCAAACCCTAATCCATTCAATGGACACCAAACTCACACCTTTTGTCCACTAGACCACCCTCGTCCCAAGTCCCTTACTAGTTTTGTGCGAATCAGAGCGGAGTTGGTTGAATCTCAAAACAAAAGAGCAAACCCTAAAGGGAAAGAATTGAGGTCGTGGTCGACCTTAGTCGTGTGTTCTCAGTCGAGAACACTCGATTAAGGTCCGTCTCGGCTTCAAACACAAGTGGGAGTTTCAACTAAAACAAATGGGAACTGGGACTGAAATTCTGAGGTACTTATTTTTCTTTACTTTTTCTTTTGATTGTTTCATGGCTTGTCTGATTAAGTTTCGTTATAGTTCTATCTCTTTCAATTACTTTCCTTTATTTCTTCTCCATCGGACCTTTTCTTGGTCCAGTCTTCTTCTATCAGTCAACATATGGTTAAAGAGTTTCGTCGATTAATTCGGTTCAATTGTAGTTCAGTAGTTCTGGTCAAATCGTTTGATGTTACACCAAATTGTTTCATTTTTATGTGATGTTTGGTCCCCTACTCTGTGACGTGACTTGGCATATGAATTTAGTTGTTCATTCAATGTGTTTACAGTTTCATCTGCTCGTATTTAGGTTTAGTGTTGAATTGTGTTAGTCTATTCCCTGAATCCTTAAACCCTTCATCTTGGTTGCAATACTATTCGTTCTGATCAGAGTTCAATTGTTGTGTGAGTTTAGTGGTTTGAATCTGACTGTGGTTCTGTTTAAGTTTGGGGTCCGAGGGAATTGAACTTGTGTTTAAATTCAGCTTTAGTTAATCAGTGATTAGGTTTCTTTCTTAAGAATTGGTTATAGCTGAAAGAAGTAATCACAGGGGTTCCATGAGGGTAATTTGGGAATTGAAAACTTGAAGAAATGGGTAGTTTGAGTGTTCTGTCCACTAAGTACTAATGTACCATTAAATAGACATTTGTTTAATAGTTAGTGGGAAACAAAACATAATGGTATGTGGAGGCTTAAAAGGAATTGATTAAAATATAGCATGGCCCATACACCTTTGAATTAAACAATGAAGTTAGACACTTAGTAGTGGATGTCAGGGAATATGATGGAAGAAACACATTTCTTAATGATTTAAGTGTTAAAACAGGCTGGAAAAGGGGTCTATCTTAGGGTATAAAAAACAGGGCAGACCTTAGAATGAGAGGGGATTTTTTTTGGAGAGTATTGTAAGGGCATTGCTAACAGAGTCTTTGAGGCTGAAAAAACAGGCTGAGAATATAGACATACACACTTGGGGTTCTACTGTGGCATTCAGGTTTTCGATTGAGTTTTGTTGCTGTCGAGATTTCAAAGGTTTTGAGACAGCTTGAGATGAGTTTGGGTGTAGTGTTGCAGTAGTATGTTTTTTCTGATTTCATTTCCGAGGTCGTTTGAGCTGTTTAAGTTTGAGTGTTCTGGTTTTAACTGTCTTCAAATTCACCTGGGTTTGCTGCATATGTTACTGGGCTGTTTGTGGATTGCTGTTTGTATTGCTGCTCGTATTACTGCTGTACTGCTGCTAACTTCCTCTTTATTCTTCTGTTCACTCCAATCCAGGTACACAACTAAGCTCAATTTGATGTAACCTTGAGATGTAAACATGAAATGGAAGTGCTGGGGCCCCTAATTATTTGATGTTGTATCTGTAGCTTAGTAGATATAGATGATAAGTAGTTATATAGTCCAATTTGATCTATAACTCAATGAAATGTGGACTGTGAAGTTTGTACCTAATTAGGACTATTTAAACTATTAATTCGTGTACATTAGTTGTAGATTTAGTATAGTTTGGAACTGATTTCAGTTAACATCGAATTAAAATCGAATATTAGTATTGTTTGGACCTACAATTAATCCAGAAGTCAACGTGTGGTGCTTATTCCGATTTCAGGTTAAACGCGTTTTTTTCTGAAAAACAAATAGCCCAACATGCTAGTTATTGATGTCCTCTCTTTTGTTCGTTAAGCTCACTATTTCGACGTAGGAACAAGTAATTGCATGTTAATGGTTGATATCAATAGTCTACTTGAATTTGAATCAGTTAACTTATGAATGTTAGCAGAATCAAATAACCGATTCGTGTAATTCAAAACTCGATCCAGCATATGGATTGGGTTATTTGGACTTAAAGTTGAAATGGCATTTGGTCTACTAATTTTCAATTTATAGACTATAGGATTTTCTAATATTAACCAATTGGGGCCCCCTTTATTTCTTTAAAGACAAATAAATAGAAGAATAATAGTCATTTTAGGATTAGCCTTTAAATAATAAATGAGATGAGCCTCGCCATATAAAACGCAGAAGTTGCGGGGCCCTCAGTAAATATTGCGTTAAAATACTTTAGATTTCGGGACGGACCGTCTAATGAATTTCACGGCTTTCCTCAAAATAATAACGCGCTAGTCACTTTAGGCGCCCTTTCAATAAATTACTTTCTTAAACTCGGGTGCATATTTATGTGACCCAAATCCAAATCTCAACGGAGTTGAAATGTTTCAATAACCATGAGTGCATTGATGTGACGTGGTTCGAGACGTGTTTTCATGACGTTGCAATTCTCTCTTAAAATAACAACAATAAAAGCGGGAAAGAGTTAAAATTTGCACACAGGTCCAACATGTACTAAAATCAGATAAATAAGCTGAATATGACATTTGAGTGACCGTGCTAGAACCACGGAACTCAGGAATGCCTAACACCTTCTCCCGGGTTAATAGAATTCCTTATCCGAATTTTTGGTTCGCGGACTATAATACAGAGTCAATCTTTTCCTCGATTCGGGATTCAACTGGTGACTTGGGACACCATAAGTCTCCCAAGTGGCAACTCTGAATTAAATAATAAATCCTGTTTCGATTGTCCTTTAATTGGAAAAAACTCCCCTACGCCCCTGCGGGCACAGGTAAAAGGAGGTGTGACACTCGTTGTACCCGAGGTAGGCCTAGCGACAGGCTCATTTGGAGAACTTATAATGCTAAATGCCTTATTTTATTGATAAAGAATAAGGCGAATCCCAAAATGACACTAATAGCAGAAAAATAAAATATTACTAATGGCCGTTGGCCTTATTACATTTTTAAAACAAAAGAAAAGACTCCTAACTACTTGGTCCCAGAAGGACCTTCCCCAGACTCGGCATCTTTAGCTCCATTTAACAGCTTCACCAGCTCACACAGTCCCAGCAGCAAATAGGCTCTAGCCAAGTGTCCTCCTTCGTTTCCCTAAGCGTTCTGGCAGTTTTCAATCCTCTGGATGAACTTCCTTTCCAATTCCACTAAACCTTGCTCCAAATACCCCAGTCGCTTGTTGGCGCTGACAGCCATATCCTTCCATTCTTCGATCAACTTTTGATGGGCTTTTTGAATCTCCCGATGCTCACTTTTTCATTCCCATATCCTCTTGCACAATTGGTTATACTTAACCTGTGCTTCAGCCTTTTCATCGATAATCCTGTGACCTCGAACAAACCCAGGTTGGCCCAGACCATTGTGATTATCCTCCAGTCATCCATAATAGTATGGGGGTGCAGCCAGCATGGTATCTATCTAGCTCGATAGTATCTCTTCCCATGATGATCTTGCAATGCCACATATGCTGAGCTTGGAACTTATAAGGACTGTCATCAGCTTGGAAATCAGCCCGGAAGTGACTCATCTTATCGACTCTTGGTATAACCTGCTTCCTACCAGCCTGTCTCATGACCCGAAGAGGGACATAAGGGTAGGTTCCTCTTAAACCAATCAGTATCAAAAACGGTGCATCCCTGGATCGGGCGATGAACTCGTCAGTAGGGAACCATTAGAACATCCATTATATTTGATCCTCAGTCAGATTTTCAAACAGCTCCACCCATCCTTTGGCATCTTCTGGCTGAGCAAACATGTCGGGCATGTAGTTCATTCGCCTTGGTTGATGGAAGGCTATATGATCATCCTAGTTTCTCCGCTGAATCTCTTGCCGATATTCACCCCTTTAGAGATGCTCTATGAGCCAGAGCTGGAGTAGCAAGTAGCTGCCTTCGAAGTGTGGGGCTCCTTGTTGACACTTTTCCAAGGCTCGGTATATTTCTGCAATGATCATGGGCACTATGCTAAAGGGTTGCCCACCAATTCCCTCCTTTAAGGTTTTAGTGACCATAGCTAGCCTGGTGTGAATCCTTGCTTTCTTCATAGGAAACACTATCATCCCCAAGAAGCAGAACATAAAGACAAAGACCCTTCTGTGAATATGCCTCAATGAGGTCAGGGCGAATTCACCTGGGTAAGTGCGGTAGGACTTACTATGGCCGTACCTCTCATACAAATAGTCGAAAGGAATGTAGGAATCCTTCAAACAGGTCAAGTCTGTGTTTTTCTTTAGTCCCATCATTTTGAGAAAACCCATACCCTTGCGATTTTCCAGCATAAGTAAACCCGGAGTCTCCCACGGAATACCAGCTAATCCTCCTATTTCCTCGAGCAGAGGTGTCATCTCAATCTCCCCGAAGCAAAACACAGACCTATCACAGTCCTAGAATAGAGTAGCAGCTTATATGATTTTGTTGTTGGGTTGGACCTCCAGGAGAGTAGGCAAATTTCCTAGGTATTTCCGGACAAGAGCCTGATCACTGGAGTGAAGATCCTCCCACCAGCTTAGCAACCTTGGGTGGATGTTGGTGACCATGCCAAATCTGGGGACTTCGTGCCTCATTTCTGCAAAACAAAGTGTTAGACCCTTACCTCGCCGGACTCGACTATTTAAACCAATAATTAGCATAAGCAGCATTTAGTTCTCAAAATAAATGCACAGAATATGGTAACGTCCATTTGGGTTCCCAGGGAACCCAGTGGACTTTGGACAAGGCTTATCTTAAAGAGTCATTATGTGGACAACATAACTGACTCGGCTAGGTTTTGACGGTGATGCATGCACAGTTGAACAGAGTAGGGTTTCTATAAGGTATTAGACTGGTACCCTTGAGCAGGCAACTCAATAGGGAAAGGCACGGAATAGTCGACTACACCGTTGATCGACTAGTTTTACCGCAAATATGCCTTTGCCAAATTTAGGGGGTAATGATATCGGAAGGGCGCAACCACTCATTATAAGCGTTGCTATGGTATTTGGTTTGGCACGAGTGGAATATGATGTTGAATATGAAGTTACAAGAATGAAACAAGTTGTCATGTATTTGCATGTTCATAAAGTAATGACTACAATAATTTCTCATAATTACAACAATTTTAAAGGAAAACAGTAAAGGAAAGCATTAAAGAAAAGAAACAAGGAGCCAAGTCAGTTTCTTAATAGAAGAGAAATAAAGACATTAAATAAAGGCAATAAAGAAGCAGTAAAGTCACAAATAACATGAAATGGTAAAAGCCTAAAAAATATTCCCAGCAGAGTTGCCATGTTGTCGCGCCCCCTTTTTCTCGCAAAATCGGGCTTGTGACATTTGAGAGGAAAACTCGTTCCCTTTTGGGAATTGGGTTTTGGAACTGGAAGAGTCGCCACCTAATGATTAAGTGCATTAGGACACTAAGAAGGGTTTGAGTTTGAAGAACCAGAGTTTGGGTAAGGGCTAGAAATTATCTCGAGGAGAAGGTGTTAGGCACCTCTCAAGATACACTAGTGTGGTTCCCGGCCATGTTACAATTGTGACTTCACATAATCAAGTAAGAAATTAGGGGCTCAAATAGAGGGGCTTGCATATAATATGGAAAATAAATTGAAGACTTTTAAGGATCAATAAGAGGGCAGAAATTTATGAAAGATTTAAGCAATTCTAAAGAAAGCAGATAAAGACAGGTAAAGGGAAGAGGTCCTAGGTTTATGATTAATATGGATCACGTCAATGCAATACCCGGTAATCACTCCTCAAAAAAGGGGTTACACGTGGTATTAGCGCACCGCTCATCATATCCATATCTACCCTTTCCCACCCCGTTAAAATATTAAGTGCGGAATAGTATCGTTAATTATTGCATGCTAGTACCCGCCCCAATCCTATCAGCCCCGGAGGCATTTGGGACTACTAGTCCTAAAAGGAAGGGAAATTTAGCTTTTCAGAGTTTTAAAAGGATAAAATTCTATGGCGACAATCAAAACATATAAGGCAGGTATGGGGAGAACACATAACAGTTTAAAGGGCTCAAACAGGCCTCCTCAACTTAAAGACAGATTGTTTAGCACGTCTTGCATGTACTGGTTATGGTCTGAATTAAATTAAAGTGTAGGATAGGCTGATTCATCACATATTTCTCAGATGAGGAGTCCGAATTAGCCTTCCCTGGTTGTAATTTATCAAAGACTGATGCAGTTAATCAATTATCTACTGGCTTGCCTAGGTGAAACTTATAGGCATGATATCTAACAGCGCTTACTCCGATTTTAAAGAAGGCTTACTGATTGTAGAAAACACATAAGTTCTACAGATGTTAAACGACATTACTACTGATTTTAGACTTGTAGATGAAATATACGAATCAGATTTAACTGGTTACTCCTATAGGCATGATTTCTAGGCGTTGTTGGTTTTAAGACGATTGTAAAAGTGCAGGAATCCTATAGACATGGTATCTAGAATGAAACTTATTATTACTTAACCTATAACTATTTGCCTAATGATATATGTAAAATGCAGAAGTGCCGAAGACCTATAGTCATGATTTCTATATGCAGAAGTGCAGAAACTTATAGGCAGGATTTCTATATGATATGCGAAAGTGCAGAAATTGTAAATAGTAACACCTATGAGCATGTTGTCTACCCTTTGCATACATAAGTGACCCTCCCCTTTCACTAGAACCCCATAAGTTATTACAACATATTACAGACCAGAATGAATTAAGAAAAGTAAAATTACATCAGAAATTAAGCTACAACCAAAGAGCCTAATTTAGACTCAAGGTCCAACAATATGAGGTGAACCAACTTCCAGGATCAGGTTTCCAAAACCTTCTCTTATTTAGGATGTGTCAAAGTTCCTCAAGAGCCTCAAATGGACTCCGGGCAGTGCTTACAACCCAAATATATTGCAAAATTAAGAGCATAGTGCAGTATGGAAATGCTAGCCCTCAGATGTCCGAGTTCAGAGGGAACTCAAGGTCCCAAAGCAAGGCTCATAAGAGGGGGGGCAGAACTTAGAATCTAAGAGTAAGTGTAACTGCACAAGGGAGAAATCAGGGAGAGCCATGGCAGGCTGGTGGTCATGCCCAGCAATCAGGAGTGCTGGCACACCCCTAACTAGCCTATTAGCCACATTTTGAGAGTTGGGATCCATTGAGGATCAGGTTCGGACCTAAGCAGCAATTTGAATTCTGTCAGGCCATGAACCTTAACTCAAACACATAGAAGGGAGCGAGGGTATAGGGAGTTCATAACAAACATCAGATGCAAAGAGAGAGTAGCATACTCAATACATAACATGAATAGTAAAGTAGACATGAGTGTAGAAATTGTAAAATAAACATATAGGGATGGTGCTGAAATCGAAATTAAGGCATACCAGTTTCAGGGAAACAAATAAGTGAATGCTGAAGTCTTGTAAACCAAATTACAAGCAAACAGTACAAAATATCTCAGAAGAGAGTAGAGTATTGTAAGAGTATTGTAATTAAAAGGTGTGTGTGTAAAGTATTGAATTCGAAGTGTTGAACTGAAGGTTCAAGGTGTCTAAGTGCAGAAGGGTCGTGCCCCTTTTATAGTGCAGAAAACAAGTAAGAAAAGGTAAGGGAATAGTTTGCAATCAATCACACAGAATCTCCCTTCAGTTAAGGGATTCTGATTTCAAACGGGTAAAAGACAATTAAGGAAAGAATTGGATTAAAATCTTTTCCAAAGTAGTAAAACAAGGGCAAATACATAGAAACTATTTAAGGAGAGAGTTTGATAGCAACACGGTTTGTGCAAATAAGGAAAGACAATCAATCATCAGCCAGTAAAATCAAAAATTGAGTTTTGGTATGAATGAATCCAATCAGAAAAGGTGAAGAAATGTTTAATTAAAGAAAATTAGTAATAATCAATCGAAACCTTATTAAAAAGAATTCTGAATCAATCACAAATTGGAAAAATCTCTTTTGAAGGAAGAATTCCTCATATATAAAGCATACAGACATGTCAAATAAGAAAGAACTATCATGCTAATTTAGAAAGAACCTAGCATGGAAAAGTTCAGAGTCACAAACAATGAGGCTCACATTCAGTACATAGACTCAGACTTAGTTCGAGAGAATCCAGGGTTCCATAACAGAACCCTAGTCCAAACATAAGATCAAACTCGCTAAAACCCCAAATCCTAGAGTTTTCAACTCTAATCAGATGCAGAGACGAGAAGACAAATAACTGAAATAGGCTCAGAGGTCTCTTTTAGAGGCTTATGAGAAAACAAATAGGTGAAATAGCAGGTTCAAAACAAACATAGTGAACAGGTTGATTTGAAGCATAAAGAACATGTTTTAAGAAAAGCTTGGAACTTAAACAAGTTCAGAAGACAAAGAGGTAGCATAAACTTAAGGAAACAGTAGATGAAACGTGTTTAGAAAGAACTCAAACAAAGTCCAGAAGAAGGCAAATAAGAACTAAGAGCTTAGTAGAAATTACAGTAAAGGAACACAGGGTTAAACGAACACATAAGATAAACGTGTGAAAGCATGATATAGAAACCAGTAGAAGAAAGAACGGAGCACAGTAGAAGAATATGCATAATAAGGCAAACCTAAGAACACAGGAGAAGGACATGCGAGGTAGAAAAGAGAACATAAAAACATAGCATAGACAAATTCACACAAAGAAAAGAAGAAGAGGAGTCAGAAAACATTTTAAAACTTTTTTCAGAAATCCTAAATCGAAGAGAAACAAATTTTGAAAGAGAAGATTGGGGAAAACATTTTAAAATTCCAGTAGAACACAGATATAGAATAAATCTAAGAAAATAACCAGAGAAAACCTCGAATAGCTTAGAGTTTTAGGGAAATCCTAGAAATGAGAAAGGCTTGGAAGAAAATCCGATCCTGAGTCGAAAAGACTCATATTGCTTGAACACGCCGGAATAATGGCTGGAGAAGCCATAGATCTACAGATCTGAGAAGGATCTGAGGAGAGCCATTGAAGTCGGGCCTCGAAGCTTCGAACAACCATGGTTTGATGGTGGAGGGGGGTGAGTACCAACCATCCATGGCCTGAGAAAGCCATGGATTCCAGTGAAAACATGGTAGAATAAGGTGGGAGATGGCTAGGGTTTCAGAGAGCTTGAGAGTGTTTTGAGAGACGAAGGGTTTCAAGGCGGCGGGTCAGGTGAGAATGAGGGAGATTAGGGTAGTCGTTTAGGTTTAATTATGGAAGGGCGAGTCTTGGCCGTTGATCTTGAGTGATCAACGGTCCAGATTTAAGTGGTAGGTGGGGAACGGGTTGGGTCGTTTGTAATTGGGTCGTGGGTTGGATCCAGATTGAAATTGGGTTGGTTTTAATTTAGGCAGAATTGGGGTCAAATTGAGATTAAAATTGAAAGGAAATGAGGCTGTAATTGAAATAGAAATAGGCTAAATGTTAAATAGCCAATTTTCCTCTTTTATTTTATAAAAATAGTGAAAAAGACTTTAAAAATAAATTAAAAGTACTGACCCAACTAATTATGTATAAATATTGATTTAAAATATTGATACCAATTTTACAATTATAGAAATGCTATTAATCTTAAAATAGGCTATAATTATAATTATATGCAATTTAGTCTTTTAAATTCCAAATAAATTTGTACAAATGTACTAAAATTATCTTAACTATATTTTGGTATAAATATGGGAATAAATAAATTATTCACCAAAATTGATGATTTTGGGAATAATTATGGATTTTGTACTGCTAAAATGGATAGTAAATTGATTTTAAAAACTCTTCAAAAGATTGGAAAAATACTAAAACACTTGGGTATGCTTATGTATGCATATATATGCTATTTTGAAAGTATTTTGTATATAAAAATACATAGGAAAAAATTGGGTATGCTACTTGGGTATGCTATTTTGGAAGTATTTTGTATATAAAAATACATAGGAAAAAATTGGGAATCAACAGCTGCCCCTCTTTACCCGGGAAGGATGAAAGAATTGCTGGGTAAAGATATGACGGAGATTTCGAAAAGCAGACGCGATGTTCGGGTTGAGAAGGATGGTCAGAGTCTGATAGGCTATGGGAATTGGAGCGAGATCGCCCCTGCTGAGTCGACCGTTGCTAGCCGGTTTACCTGCAAGTGAGCATACATTGTGCATAAATTTAAACGTGATGCAAGTTCCCATTGGACCATGAATGCTGTCCTCGGACGGTTAGGATGACATCCTCGGACCATGACGTCCTGGGCCATGAAGCGTATGATAAAAGATTCTTAGGCTATGAAATGATGTTCTCGGGATATGAGAATGATGCCTCCGAACTATGATGCCTTTGAATAATGATATGTAAGAGATAAAATGAGGTCCTAAGGCAATGACATGGCGTTCTCGGGCTATGCAAATGTTGCCTCCGAACAATGATGCCTTTGGACAATTTGGCGATCTTTCAGCCCATGAAATGCAGAAGGTGGCGATATTTCAGCCGATGCAAGACGTAAATAGAAGGTGGCGATATTTCAGCCGATGTAAGACGTAAATAAAAGGTGGCGATATTTTAGCCGATACAAGAGCGATAAAGTGGCGATATTTCAGCCATGCAGGATGGAGACAGTGCTTAGTCTCGGAAGGCAGAAAGGTAGCCTTATGAAATGCAGAGAAATACAGATGGAGACAGAACTTAGTCTCGGAAGGCAGAAAGGTAGCCTTATGCAATGCAGAGAAATGCAGATGGAGACAATGCTTAGTCTCGGAAGGCAGAAAGGATAGCCTTATGCAATGCAGAGAAATGCATATGGAGACAATGCTTAGTCTCGGAAGGCAGAAAGGTAGCCTTATGCAATGCAGGGAAATACAGATGGAGACAATGCTTAGTCTCAGAAGGCAGAAAGGTAGCCTTATGCAAGGAGGAATGCAAATGGAGACAATGCTTAGTCTCGGAAGGCAGAAAGGTAGGCTTATGCAATGTAGGAATGTAGATGGAGGTAGAGCTTAACCTCGAAAGGTAGAAAGGTAGCCTTATGCAATGCATGAATGCAGATGGAGGTAGAGCTTAACCTCGAAAGGCAGAAAGGTAGCCTTATGCAATGCAGGAGTGCAGATGGAGACAATGCTTAGTCTCGGAAGGCAGAAAGGTAGCCTTATGCAAGGAGTAAAACGGCAAAATGATGATAGAATTTTCTTAGCTGATAGCGGATCGAGATATTGCGACTGCTGGGGATACTGTGTCTGCTGGGAGCACTGTATGCAAATAATAGCTGTGAGTAAGTGCAACAGTTTTGAGAGTTATATTCCTGAGCAATGTGAGTCTCGTGAGTGTATAGTATATTTGATGATTTTGCAACTCAAGTGCCAGCATTCAAAGAAAAATTGTGAGTTTTGTAAAGAGGGGAGGTTAGTTCGTATTTCCGCTGGCTCTGCTTGACCTGCTCGGCTCCGTTCCGATGATATTGGGCATGTCATTGGGGTAGCATTGCTAAACGAAGCAACTTTGGTAACAGACATGCATGATTTAGTAAAGAAATGTGACAATAAATACATAATTAAGAATAGTTTTCTTTAGATGAACTGACGATTGCGACGTGGTCCAGGATACTGACTTCTCTCGCTCCGGAATTTTGAGGTCCTCCTCAAAATTCTGCCCCAGTTTACCGGGCTACTGCTTCCGACGACTGCTTGCATCGAATGGCTGAAATCACTTCGGAATTTTGAGGGTCCTCCTCAAAATTCTGCCCCAGTTTTCAATAGCGGGGGGAAATGAAAATTTTATTGAATTATGACCGAACCCATAAGGCTGCCTATGTATCCCCTCTTAAACGGGAATCAGGTTAGGTGTAGTTCAAATTACATCATATGAGTAAAGCATAAAAGTCACACATAGTATCGCTTCACTGCATCTGAATTGATCGGCTTCGGCCAAACTTCACCGTCCATTTATGCAAGTATGAGGGCTCCTTCGGTGAGGACCCGGTGAACCATGTATAGACCCTGCCAGTTGGGAGAGAACTTCCCTTTGGCCTCCTCTTGATGTGGGAAAATCTTCTTTAACACTAGCTGCCCCGGTGTAAACTGTCTCGGCTTGACTCTTTTGTTGAAGGCTCTGGACATTCTGTTCTGATAGAGCTGACTGTGGCAAACTGCATTCATTCTCTTCCCGTCTATAAGAGCTAGCTGCTCGTAGCGACTCTCTACCCATTCTGCATCGTCAAGTTCGGCTTCCTGTATGATTCTTAAGGAGGGAATTTCTACCTCGGCGGGAATGACTGCTTCTTTACCATAAACCAACATATAGGGAGTTTCCCCAGTTGATGTGTGGACTGTGGTGCGGTATCCCAACAAGGAAAATGATAGCTTTTCATGCCACTACTTATGCTTTTCTATCATCTTCCTCAGTATTTTCTTGATATTCTTATTGGTGGCTTCTACAGCTCCGTTCATCTGAGGTCTGTAAGCTGTAGAATTCTTGTGTTTGATCTTGAAGGTTTCACACATGGCTTTCATCAGGTCGCTGATGATATTGGAACCATTATCAGTGATGATTGACTCCGGAATTCCGAACCGACAAACAATACGATCGCGGACAAAATCTGCTACCACTTTCTTAGTCACTGCTTTGTACGATGCTGCTTCAACCCATTTGGTGAAATAATCAATTGCCACTAGAATGAACCTGTGCCCGTTTGATGCGGCAGGCTCGATAGGTCCGATAACATCCATTCCCCAAGCGGCGAACGGCCATGGCGAGCTTGTTGCAATAAGCTCGTTTGGAGGCACCTTTATCATGTCTGTATATATCTGACAGCGATGGCATTTTTGGACATACTAGATGCAGTCTGTTTCCATAGTCATCCAAGAATAACCAGCTTGGAGTACTTTCTTGGCTAAGATAAAGCCGTTCATATGCGGACCGCAGGTCCCTGCATGAATTTCCTCCAATAGCCTGGATGCTTCCTTTGCATCGACATACCTTAGTAACCCCAAATCAGGAGTCCTCCTATACAGGATTCCTTCGCTATGAAAGAAGTTGTTAGATAGTCTCCGAAGTGTGCGTTTCTGAGTAGGATTTGCGAGTTCTGGATATTCTCCTTTCGTCAAATATTCCTTGATATCATGAAACCAAGGTTTTCTGTTTGCTTCTTCTTCTACATGAGTGCAGTAAACTATCTGATCATATATCTTTACCGGAATAGGATCAATGAAGTTCTTGTCGGGGTGCTGTATCATGGACGATAGGGTAGCCAATGCATCGACAAACTCATTCTGAAATCTGGGAACATGTTGGAACTCTGTCTTTGTGAACCTCTTACTCAATTCCTGTACATGATGCAGATAAGGGAGTATCTTGGAGTTCTTGGTTGCCTATTCTTCTCGGACCTGATGTATAAGCAGGTCTGAATCTCCTATCACTAGCAATTCCTGAATGTTCATGTCAATGGCCATCTTGAGCCCTAAGATGCAGGCTTTGTACTCGGCCATGTTGTTGGTGCACGGGAACCTGAGCTTGGCAGACACTGGATAATGCTGGCCGGTTTTTGATACTAGGACCGCTCCTATGCCAATTCCTTTGAAGTTTGCTGCTCCGTCGAAAAACATTCTCCAACCAACATAGGGTTCTGCAATATCTTCCCCTATGAAAGATACCTCTTCATCAGGAAAATACGTCTTTAGAGGCTCGTATTCTCCATCCACGGGATTTTCAGCATGATGATCGGCCAGTGCTTGTCCTTTGAGTGCCTTCTGAGTCACGTAAACAATGTCGAATTCACTGAGCAGGATTTGCCACTTGGCTAGCTTACCAGTGGGCATGGGCTTCTGAAAGATGTACTTCAAAGGATCCATTCTTGATATGAGATAAGTAGTATAGGCACAGAAATAGTGCCTCAACTTCTGAGCTACCCAAGTTAGGGCACAACAGGTGCAGTCCAATAGAGAATACCGGGCCTGTACGGGGTGAACTTCTTGCTGAGATAATAGATGGCCTACTCATTTCTTCCCGTTTCATCATGCTGCCCCAGAACATAACCGAAAGCTCCATCCAATACTGCGAGGTAGAGTAATAGAGGTCTACCCGGCCCGGGCGTGACCAAAACTGTCGGTGTTGACAGGTATTCCTTGATTCTATCGAAGGCTTTCTGACAATCATCAGTCCATTTGGTAGCGGCGTCTTTCTTCAACATCTTAAAGATTGGCTCACAAATGACAGTGGATTGAGCTATGAACCGGCTGATGTAGTTAAGTCTTCTCAAGAAACTCATAACCTCTTTCTTGTTTTTCGGTGGTGGCAATTCTTGGATGGCTTTGACCTTTGACGGATCCAGTTCTATTCCTCGACGACCCACAATGAACCCTAGTAGTTTTCCGGCAGGAACCCCGAATGCACACTTGGCGGGATTCGGCTTCAAGTTGTACCTTCTTAGTCTGTTGAAGAACTTCCTCAGATCTTCCCTGTGGTCAGTGACTCTCTTGGATTTGATGATGACATCGTCTACATACACCTTGATCTCTTTGTGTATCATGTCATGGAAAATAGTATTCACGGCCCTCATGTAGGTGGCCCCAGCATTCTTTAACCCGAACGACATCATCTTGTAACAATACATCCCCCATGGCATAATGAAAGTCGTTTTCTCCGCATTTTCCTCATCCATCCATATCTGATGGTACCCAGCAAAATAATCAACGAATGACTGTAGTTCATGTTTGGCTCAGTTGTCAATTAGAATATGTATGTTCGGCAAGGGGAAGTCGTCTTTCGGACTGGCCTGGTTGAGATCTCGATAGTCGACACAGACTCTAACCTTCCCGTCCTTCTTCGGCACTGGCACAATATTGGCTAACCATGTTGGATACTCTACTACCCTAAGAACCTTGGCTTTGACTTTCTTGGTGATTTTTTCCTTGATTTTCAAACTCATGTCGGGTTTGAACTTCCTGAGCTTCTGTTTTACTGGCGGACATGTCGGATCGGTTGGCAGTTTGTGAGCTACAATAGATGTACTAAGACCAGTCATGTCATCATAAGGCCAGGCGAATATGTCCTCATATTCCCTTAGAAATTCCGTGTACTCTTTTTTTTTGATGGTGACAGATGAAACGATGATTCGTGTTTCTTCGACATTTTCTGCATCTCCCAGGTTGACAATCTCAGTTTTGTCCAGATTAGACTTAGGTCTGTTATCAAAATCCTCAACCTCTTTAACAATCTATTCTGGTATATCATATTCTTCTGAGTCCATATCCGTTTGTTGTGTTGCCTCGTCGCACGTCACAATCGTCGGTTCATCAAGATAAGTAATAGTAATGCTGTGTAAATAAAGTAAACGATAAAAAGTAATAAGAGCAAGATTTACTGAAATGTTTGATAAATTTCATAATTGTTTTGAACATTGAAGCTCTTATTTCAATATTAAAAAAAATGCGGAGAGAAAGTCAATTAACGACTAGATAATGCATGGTGCTTTGTTCAGCCTTACTACCCCGCGACTTTCCGAGCTCTGGTGGTTCTGATGGTCCAATTATTGATGCATGCTCCTCGGCTCACAGCTTGTATAGAAGGGCTTTCCCCCCTCCTCCTCGAAAATGACACAACAGTCCATATTATCATCTTCCAAAAATAAATTCCTCATCGCCGCCCGTGCTTCCTCTTCTCCCGATCCATATATGACATTGGCGGGCTGGAAAGTCTGTTCCAAGCAAGGTATTGGATGCTCCAGTGGGTAGTAGGGACTGCGCCATGGTGGAGACTAGTGGTTGAATTCCTCCCAAGTGTATTCATATCCCAAACCGAAAGTGGTACCGTGTTTCTTCAACTTGATAGGCTTAGCGATTCCTTGGAGATTCTTGCCAAGTCCCTTGCCAGGTTCGTATCCACACCAATTCAATATACTTTCAATTTTGCTATCCCACCATTTGTCCTTGTCCACGACGTTGACTCGCTCAATGTGATGGTAGGTTTATCCGTCTATCTTCCTTCTTCCTCCGATTGTTGGGATGGTTTGGCGACTGTATATGGGATTGCTACCGTTGCCGTGAATAATTACCTCTTGGTGATTCCCCTCAAATTTCACTGCTTGATGTAAGGTTGATGCCACATCCCCAGCGGCATGGATCCAGGGCCGTCCCAATAGCAAGTTGTAAGATGCTGGGACGTCTATCACTTGAAAATCAATGTCGAACCAAGTCATTCCCATTTGAAGACACAAACTGATTTCCCCAATAGTGGACCTGTGGGATCCATAGAAAGCTTTGACATTGATGGTTCCATCCTTGATCTCATGCAGGCTCTTTCCCAATGTTCTAAGAGTCACCAATGGACAAATATTGAGGCTGGACCCTCTGTCAATCAGGACTCTAGTGATGAAATGATCTTCGCACTGCACAGTGATGTGCAAGGCCTTGTTATGGCTTAGCCCTTCAGGTGGCAGCTCATCTTCGTGGAAAGTGATTTTGTGACTCTCCAATACTTTCCCCACCATGTTTGCCATTTCTCCTCTAGTTATGTTGCTGGGTATATATGCCTCACTCAGCACCTTCAATAAGGAATTCTTATGTGCGTTAGAGCTTTGTAGCAGAGCCAAGATAGAGATCTGGGTTGGCGTTTTGTTCAACTGATCAATGACCGAATACTCTTTAGCTTGCATCTTCCTCCAGAGATCATCAGGCCCAGTTTCAGTGACGGTTGGTCATCCAGAGGCCTGCTTACTGGACTCGGCTAGGTTTTCTAGGGTATAAACCCTGTCGGTTCTTGTCATACCCTATGCTGCAATTGCTTCTCCAGATTTGGTTTTCCTTTTCCTTCTCGCCTCGGTGGTGTAATCCCATGGTATGGCCTTTGGGTGGAACGATGTTACAGCTGTCATGGCCACCAAGATGGGTACCTTTGCCTTGGATGGTAACACAACCACTTCGAATGGTACATGTGTCTTTGGAGACCCAAACTCGACCTCAATAGGTCCTGGCGTCTTTGCAGAAGGAGGTGCTTCGAACTCAAGTGGTATGGACATGTCTACTTCAGCGTTTCCAAAATGCTGGATCTGGACCACAATCGGATTAAGTGTGACCGCTGGTTCCTTTGGCTCTTCACCTTCAACGATCAATCCGATCGACCCTTTGGGGTCCCAATCATCCTCTATCTCAATCATGTGAATGCCCCACCCTTAAGATCTGGCAGAGGGTTGTTGCGGATATTCAGAACTGGCTCCTTTGCTATGATGATCTTGTTGTCAATCAAATCTTGGATCTTATCCTTCAGAGAGCGGCACTCATCAATGGTATGCCCCTTCATGCCGGAATGGTATGCACAAGTTTTGTTTGGGTTGGCCTATTGGGAGGGGTTTTTAGGGTTTACGACAGGGATGGGGGTAATGTAACCTGCAGCTTTGAGCCTTTCATACAGCTGGTCGATAGGTTTGGCAATGGCGGTATACTGTTTGGGGGGTCTGTGATCGAAGTTTGGTCGGGGTCTAGGAAAGTTTTGGTGGGCGGGAGGTGGTTGAGTATTGTTGGTTTGGTAGATATGTGCGGGTTGGGAATATCTGGGTGAAGTGGGCAGATATGTAGGAGGCGGAGGCGATTGGTAACTAGGTGGTGGAGCTTGGTAGGAAGGCGGGGGTGCTTGGTAATTTGGGGTAGGTTGATATGTGAGTGAAGGTATTGGGTAGGTTTGGTATTCGATTGTGGACTTTGTTCTTTGTGCAACCATCACGACGCTCACGTCCTTTTTCTTAGACGTGCCACCATACTGTAGAGCCTTGTTGGTGTCCTACAAAGCTTCAAAGTTAGTGACCATACCACTTTTGATACCTTCCTCGATCCTTCCCCTAGCTTGATGATGTCAGAAAATTTCTGGCTTTCAATCAGCGTTAACCTTTTATAGTACTGTGGGTCTTGAGCTTGGACGAAAAACCTATTCAATTGTTCTTCTTCTAAAGCCGGTCTGACCTTAGCAGCTTCTAATCTCCAATGAGTAGCATACTCGTGGAATGTCCCCGAGGGTTTCTTCTTTAAGTTCTGGATGTAGAACACGTCTGGTGTATTTTCCGCGTTGAACTTGAACCTGTCCATGAAATCGGACACCATACTTACCCAATTTGACCACTTCTTAGGGCCTTGGTTGATGTACCAAGACAAAGCATCTCCCTTCAGACTCCTCATGAAGAGTTTCATGCGAATCTTTTCGTCCCTCCCTACTCCGACCAACTTGTCGCAGTATATCCACAAATGGACTCTGGAATCCCCTGTGCCATCAAACATCTCAAACTTGGGAGGCTTGTACCCCTCAGGAAGTTCGACATCTAGTTGAATGCAAATGTCCTCGTAATTCAGTCCCTCAATTCCCTTGCTTCCTTCGACACCCTGAACTCGGCTAGTCAACTTCTTGAGTTCCGCGGCCAGATTCCTAATAAGAGAGTTAGACTCCGGTGTGCTTGAAATAGGTTGAGTATAGTGTGTTATGGTTTCCACATAGATGGGGGTGTTGTGGGGATGATCATTTGTGGAGTTTAGTGGTTCAGGAATGAGCAGTGGGGTGTTGTCTAAAGTGTGGCATGTGTTGCAGTAGTGATGGGGAGCGGGTTGGTTTTGTGGTTTCGGGATGCTTTGTGGAGGTGTGGGGTTTTGAGTGTTGGAAAAGTTGACATTTGGAGTAGTGAGGAAAAATGACAAATTTGCCAAGTTCCGGACTTGGTCTAGTTCTTCCTGAAACTTCAATAACTTCTGTTCGAGCTGGGAGGCACTTTCCTTGGAAACCTGAATACCCTGAGGAACCTCTACCCTTTCAACTGAGTTCTCCTTTCTTATGTTGCTCAAATCTTCCATCTTTCCCTTGTTCTTGTTTTTGATAGGACTCAGAGGAGGAGTAGGTGGAGGGCCCTTGGATCTTGTGGAGTATGATGACGATGCCAGAGTTCACGAACTAACCTTTGGGGAGGGAAATAAACAAAAGGTAAAAATAAAAAGGTAGCAAGTTAGTGCGGATTATGAGAAGAAAATGTTGCAATATTTAAACACATAGTGCAAGAATATGAATCGTGTCCTAATTTGGGAGCCTCGTTGTACCCGAGGTAGGCCTAGCGACAAGCTCATTTGGAGAACTTATAATGCTAAATGCCACATTTTATTGATAAAAAATAAGGCGAATCCCAAAACGACACTAATAGCAGAAAAATAAAATATTACTAATGGCCGTTGGCCTTATTAAAATTTTAAAACAAAAGAAAAGACTCCTAACTACTTGGTCCTAGAAGGACCTTTCCCAGACTCGGCAGCTTTAGCTCCGTCGAACAGCTTCACCAGCTCACGCAGTCCCGACAGCAAATAGGCTCTAGCCAAGTGTCCTCCTTCGTTTCGCTCAGCGTTCTGGCAGTTTTCAATCCTATGGATGAACTTCCTTTCCAATTCCACTAAACCCCGCTCCAAATACCCTAGTCTCTTGTTGGCGCTGACATCCATATCCTTCCATTATTCGATCAACTTTTGATGGGCTTTTTGAATCTCCCGGTGCTCACTTTTGCATTCCTGTATCCTCTTGCACAATTGGTTATACTTGACCTATGCTTCAGCCTTTTCATCGATGATCCTGTGACCTCGAACAAACCCAGGTTGGCCCAGACCATTGTGATTATCCTCCAGCCATCCTAAATAGTATGGGGTGCAGCCAACATGGTATCTGTCTGGCTCGATAGTATCTCTTCCCATGATTATCTTGCAATGCCACATATGCTGAGCTTGGAACTTATAAGGACTGTCATCAGCTTGGAAATCAGCCCGGAAGTGACTCATCTTATCGACTCTTGGTATAACCTGCTTCCTACCAGCCTGTCTCATGACCCGGATGGGGACATAAGGGTAGGTTCCTCTTAAACCGATCAGTATCAGAAATGGTGCGTCCTTGGATCGAGCGATGAACTCGTCAGTAGAGAACCATTCGAACATCCATTGTATTTGATCCTCAGACAGATTTTCAAACAGCTCCACCCATCCTTTGGCATCTTCTGGCTAAGCAAACATGTCGGGCATGTAGTTCATTCGCCTTGGTTGATGGAAGGCTATATGATCGTCCCAGTCTCTCTGCTGAATCTCTTGCCGATATTCACCCCTTTGGAGATGCTCTATGAGCCAGAGCTGGAGTAGCAAGTTGCAGCCTTCGAAGTGTGGGGCTCCTTGTTGACACTTTTCCAAGGCTCGGTACATTTCTGCAACGATCATGGGCACTATGCTAAAGGGTTACCGACCAATTCCCTCCATTAAGGTTTTAGTGACCATAGCTAGCCTGGTGTGAATCCTTGCTTTCTTCATAGGAAACACTATCATCCCCAAGAAGCAGAACATAAAGACAAAGACCCTTCTGTGAATATGCCTCAATGAGGTCAGGGCGAATTCACCTGGGTAAGTGCGGTAGGACTTACTATGGCCGTACCTCTTGTACAGATAGTCAAAAGGAATGTAGGAATCCTTCAAACAGGTCAAGTCTGTGTTTTTCTTTAGTCCCATTATTTTGAGAAAACCCCTACCCTTGCAATTTTCCGGCATAAGTAAACACAGAGTCTCCCATAGAATACCAGCTAATCCTCCTATTTCCTCGAGCAGAGGTGTCATCTCAATCTCCTCGAAGCGAAACACAGACCTATCACAATCCTAGAATAGAGTAGCAGCTTATATGATTTTGTTGTTGGGTTGGACCTCCAGGAGAGAAGGCAAATTTCCTAGGTATTTCCGGACAAGAGCCTGATCACTGGAGTGAAGATCCTCCCACCAGCTTAGCAACCTTGGGTGGATGTTGGTGACCATGCCAAATCTGGGGACTTCGTGCCTCATTTCTGCAAAACAAAGTGTTAGACCCTTACCCCGCCGGACTCGACTATTTAAACCAATAATTAGCATAAGCAGCATTTAGTTCTCCAAATAAATGCACAGAATATGGTAACGTCCATTTGGGTTCCCAGGGAACCCAGTGGACTTTGGACAAGGCTTATCTTAAAGAGTCATTATGTGGACAACATAACTGACTCGACTAGGTTTTGACGGTGATGCATGCACAGTTGAACAGAGTAGGGTTTCTATAAGGTATTAGACTTGTACCCTTGAGCAGACAACTCAAGAGGGAAAGACACGGAACAATCGACTACACCGTTGATCGACTTTATGCCTTTGCCAAATTTAGGGGGTAATGATATCGGAAGGGCGCAACCACTCATTATAACCATTGCTATGGTATTTGGTTTGGCATGAGTGGAATATGATGTTGAATATGCAGTTACAAGAATGAAACAAGTTGTCATGTATTTGCATGTTCATAAAGTAATGATTACAATAATTGCTCATAATTACAATAGTATTAAAGGAAAGCAGTAAAGGAAAGCATTAAAGAAAAGAAATAAGGAGCCAAGTCAGTTTCTTAATAGAAGAGAAATACAGACATTAAATAAAGGCAATAAAGAAGCAGTAAAGTCACAAATAACATGAAATAGTAAAAGCCTAAAAAATATCCCCAGCAGAGTCGCCATGTTGTCGCGCCCCCTTTTTCTCGCAAAATCGGGCTTGTGACATTTGAGAGGACAACTCGTTCCCTTTTGGGAATTGGGGTTCGGAACTGGAAGAGTCGCCACCTAATGATTAAGTGCATTAGGACACTAAGAAGGGTTTGAGTTTGAAGAACCAGAGTTTTGGTAAGGGCTAGAAATTATCTCGAGGGGAAGGTGTTAGGCACCCCTCAAGATCCACTAGTGTGGTTCCCGACCATATTACAATTGTGACTTCACATAATCAAGTAAGCAATTAAGGGCTCAAATAGAGGGGCTTGCATATAATATGGCAAATAAATTGAATACTTTTGAGGAACTGTAAGAGGGTAGAAATTTATGAAAGATTTAAGCAATTATAAAGAAAGCAGATAAAGACAGGTAAAGGGAGGGGTACGTAGGTTTATGATTAATATGGATCATATCAATGCAATACCCGGTAATCACTCCTCAAAAAAGGGGTTACACGTGGTATTAGCGCACCGGTCATCATATCCATATCTACCCTTTCCCACCCCGTTAAAGTATTAAGTGCAGAATAGTATCGTTACTTATTGCATGCTAGTACCCGCCCCAATCCTATCAGCCCCGGAGGCATGTGGGACTACTAGTCCTAAAGGGAAGGGAAATTTGGCTTTTTAGAGTTTTAAAAGGATAAAATTCTAGGGCGACAATCAAAACATATAAGGCAGGTATGGGGAGAACACATAACAGTTTAAAGGGCTCAAACAGGCCTCCTCAACTTAAAGACATATTGTTTAGCATGTCTTGCATGTACTGGTTGGTCTGAATTAAATTAAAGTGTAGGATAGGTTGATTCATCACATATTTATCAGATGAGGAGTCCGAATTTGCCTTCCCTGGTTGTAATTTATCAAAGACTGATGCAGTTAATCAATTATCTACTGTCTTGCCTAGGTGAAACTTATAGGCATGATATCTAACAGTGCTTACTCCGATTTTAAAGAAGGCTTACTGATTGTAGAAAACACATAAGTTCTGCAGATGTTAAACGACATTACTATTGATTTTAGACTTGTAGATGAAATAAACGAATTAGATTCACCTGGTTACTCCTATAGGCATGATTTGTAGGCGTTGTTGGTTTTAAGACGATTATAAAAGTGTAGGAATCCTATAAACATGGTATCTAGAATGAAACTTATTATTACTTAACCTATAACTGTTTGCCTAATGATAGATGTAAATGCAGAAGTGCCGAAGACCTATAGTCATGATTTCTATGTATGTAGAGGGGCAGAAAAACCTACAAACATGATTTCTATATGATATGCAGAAGTGCAGAACTTGTGAATAGTAACGCCTATGAGCATGCTGTCTACCCTTTGCATCCATAAGTGACCCTCCCATTTTCACTAGAACCCCATAAGTTATTACAACATATTACAGACCAGAATGAATTAAGAAAAGTAAAATTACATCAGAAATTAAGCTACAACCAAGTAGCCTAATTCAGACTCAAGGTCCAACAATATAAGATGAACCAACTTCCAGGATCAGGTTTCCAAAGCCTTCTCTTATTTGGGATGTGTCAAAGTTCCTCAAGAGCCTCAAATGGACTCCGGGCAGTGCTTACAACCCAAATATATTGCAGAATTAAGAGCATAGTGCAGTGTGGAAATACCAGCCCTCAGATGTCTGAGTTTAGAGGGAACTCAAGGTCCCAAAGGAAGGCTCATAAGAGGGGGGTAGAACTTAGAATCTAAGAGTAAGTGTAAGTGCACAAGGGGGAAATCAGGGAGAGCCATGGCAGGCTGGTGGTCATGCCCAACAATCAGGAGTGCTGGCACACCCCTGACTAGCCTATTAGCCACATTTTGAGAGTTGGGATCCATTGAGGATCAGGTTCGGACCTAAGCAGTAATTTGGATGTTGTCAGGCCATGAACCTTAACTCAAACACATAGAAGGGAGTGGGTGTATAGGGAGTTCGTAACAAACAGCAGATGCAAAGAGAGAGCAGCTTACTCAATATATAACATGAATAGAAAAGTAGACAAGAGTGTAGCAATTGTAAAATAAACACATAGGGATGGTGCTGAAATCGAAATTAAGGCATACCAGTTTCACGGAAACAAATAAGTGAAAGTTGAAGTCTTGTAAACCAATTTGCAAGCAAACAGTACAAAAGATCTCAGAAGAGAGTACAGTATTGAAAGAGTATTGTAATTGAGAGGTGTGTGTGTAAAGTATTGAATTCGAAGTGTTGAACTAAAGGTTCAAGGTGTCTAAGTGCAGAAGTGTCGTACCTATTTTATATTGCAGAAAACAAGTAAGAAAAGGTAAGGGAATAGTTTGCAATCAATCACACAGAATCTCCCTTCAGTTAAGGGATTCTGATTTCAAACGGGTAGAAGACAATTAAGGAAAGAATTGGATTAAAATATTTTCCAAAGTAGTAAAACAAGGGCAAATACATATAAACTATTTAAGGAAAGAGTTTGATAGCAACACGGTTTGTGCAAATAAGGAAAGGCAATCAATCATCAGCCAGTAAAATCAGAAATTGAGTTTTGGTATGAATGAATCCAATCAGAAAAGGTGAAGAAAGGATTTAATTAAAGAAAATCAGTAACAATCAATCGAACCTTATTAAAAGAAATTCTGAATCAATCACAAATTGGCAAAATCTCTTTTGAAGGAAGAATTCCTCATATATAAAGCATACAGACATGTCAAATAAGAAAGAACTGTCATGCAAATTTAGAAAGAACCTAGCATGGAAAAGTTCAGAGTCACAAACAAAGAGGCTCACATTCAGTACATAGACTCAGACTTAGTTCAAGAGAATCCAGGATTTTATAACAGAACCCTAGTCCAAACATAAGATGAAACTCGCCAAAAACCCCAAATCCTAGGGTTTTCAACTCGAACCAGATACAGAGACGAGAAGACAATTAACTGAAACAGGCTTAGAGGTATCTTTCAGAGGCTCATGAGAAAACAAATAGGTAAAATAGCAAGTTCGAAACAAACATAGTGAACAAGCTGATTTGATGCATAAAGAACATGTTTTAAGAAAAGTTTGGAACTTAAACAAGTTTAGAAGACAAAGAGGTAGCATAAGGAAACAGTAGATGAAACGTGTTTAGAAAGAACTCAAACAAAGTCCCGAAGAAGGCAAATAAGAACTAAGAGCTTAGTAGAAATTATAGTAAAGGATCACAGGGTTAAACGAACACATAAGATAAACGTGTGAAAGTATGATATAGAAACCAGTAAAAGAAAGAACGGGGCATAGTAGAAAAATATGCATAATAAGGCAAACCTAAGAACACAGGAGAAGGACATGCGAGGTAGAAAAGAGAAAAAAAAACATATCATAGACAGATTCACACAAAGAAAAGAAGAAGAGGAGTCAGAAAACATTTTAAAACATTTTTCAAAAACCCTAAATCGAAGAGAAACAAATTTTGAAAGAGAAGACTGTGGAAAACGTTTTAAAATTCCAGTAGAACACAGATATAGCATAGATCTAAGAAAACAACCAGAGAAAACCTCGAATAGCTTAGGGTTTCAGAGAAACCCTAGAAATGAGAAAGTCTTGGAAGAAAATCCGATCCTGAGTCGAAAAGACTCATATTGCTTGAACACGCCGGAATAATGGCTGGAGAAGCCATATATCTACAGATCTGAGAAGAATCTGAGGAGAGCCATTGGAGTCGGACCTCGAAGCTTCAACAACCATGGTTTGATGGTGGAGGGGGGTGAGTACCAACCATCCATGGCCTGAGAAGCCACGGATTCCGGTGAAAACATGGTAGAATAAGGTGGGAGATGGCTAGGGTTTCAGAGAGCTTGAGAGTGTTTTGAGAGACGAAGGGTTTCAAGGTGGCGGGTCAGATAAGAATGAGGGAGATTAGGGTAGTCGTTTAGGTTTAATTATGGAAGGGTGAGTCTTGGCCGTTGATATTGAGTGATCAACGGTCCAGATTTAAGTGGTAGGTGAAGAACGGGTTGGGTCGTTTGTAATTGGGTCGTGGGTTGGATCCAGATTGAAACTGCGTTGGTTTTAATTTGGGCGGAACTGGGGTCAAATTGAGGTTAAAATTGAAAGGAAATGAGGCTGTAATTGAAATAGAAATAGGCTAAATGTTAAATAGCCAATTTTTCTCTTTTATTTTATAAAAATAGTGAAAAAGACTTTAAAAACAAATTAAAAGTACTAACCCAACTAATGACGCATAAATATTGATTTAAAATATTGAAACCAATTTTACAATTATAGAAATGCTATTAATCTTAAAATAGGCTATAATTGCAATTATATGCAATTTAGTCTTTTAAATACCAAATAAATTTGTAAAAATGTACAAAAATTATCTTAACTATATTTTGGTATAAATATGGGAATAAAATAAATTATTCACCAAAATTGATGATTTTGGGAATAATTATGGGAACTTGCATCAGTTGATCCCGAAGGTGAAGAGGGCTCCAAGGGCTCTTAAGAATCCGAAGGCACCGATGGTGCTGGTGATAGGTCGGATTCCGGTGAAGACCAGGTGGATATTCGTTAGGATTTTTTGTTTTTGTATCTTGCACATTTGTTTTGTTGAGGCCATTTTCATTGGCCTTTGTAAAGATATTCCGGAATGTATATAAAGTTTTTTTCTTTTGGCAATTTTCAACTCTATTATCTTTAGCATCCTTTCACAAGTGTAAAGATTTCAAATGCCTTAGTATAGAATAAAAATTGGTAATAAGTCATTTTTCGGAGGTCCGAATAAGACCTGTCCTCGATGCAAACTTTGCTCGAAACTTATGGGGGCTCCGGGTGACCAAAAGCTTTCCCCTAGATGCTTGTTTAAATGTTTTAAGACTATATCTTTGCCGAGGGTAACCTTTAAACATGTTTAGAATTTTGTTTGAAGGCCTTATGTTTCGATAACGGGCTTCAGATGTATCCAAACCATTTTTAGGGTGGTTGTAGCCTTTTAAGTTTAGGCACTGCCTAATAGGCTTTGTGCCTCCGAGTTTTGGCAACCCGAGCCGTCCGAGTTCGTCTCGAACGACAGTCCTCGAGTGGGGGTAGTCCTTTGGGTTTGGATAGTGGAGGCCCATGGGCTTGATACTTTTAAGGAACAATAATGTGTATCAACAAGGTAGAAACATTATTTCATTTCTGTGCATAACATACAAGATTGTAAGTGTGTAAAAGCTTCGTATTATGACTTAGGCAATTTACGCAGGCACGATTCATTGGACCATTTGGCCCTTACAACAAATCCTAACCGCCAAGCTGAGGCTATTTAAGCACAAAATTTCCTCCCTTGCTAAAATTCTTGACCCGAGTGTGATGGCCCCCAGTATTCGAGGTTGTTTTTCAAGAGGGCTCAGATACTATTGATGTGACCATCGAATCCGATTTAAAATCGGTCTTCGACTCTAAGTTAGCACAATCCACTGTTTCCTGTTAAAAACCTTGTCGGAAAACACATTTGGGACAAAACCGGTTCAAGGGAAAAAGAGTACAACATGTGCTTTTCAGACCTAACAGCTACATCCTCCTTTGTTTGTTGTTTGCAAGTGTTAGTCCAATTCGCAATATATAAAAAAAATGAATGAGGTCGTTCCTTAATAGTAGTATTATTTTAAGTGGGTCACATTCCAGTTGCTCGGTAGCTGTGCACTGTTCCCTGCTTCGAGTTTGTACGAACCTTTACCGGTAATCCAGATGACTCGATATGGACCTTTCCAATTCGGTCCCAGCTTCCCTTCGTTCGAATTCCGGGTGTTCAGTATCATCTTTCCTAACACCAAGTCCCCGATATTGAAGTGTCGGAGGTTGGCTCTTCGGTTGTAATATCTTTCTATCCGCTATTTCTGGGCAGCCAACCGGACAAGGGAGGCCTCGCGCCTCTCATCCAATAGTTCCAGTGTCTTGTTCATGGCCTCACCGTTTGACTGTCGCATATCGGAACCTGAGACTCGGATATCCTACCTCGACCAGTATTAGTGCTTCGGCACCGTAGACCAACGAAAACGGAGTGGCCCCGGTACTAGATTTTGAGGTCGTACGGTATGCCCATAAGACATCAGGCAAAATTTCCTTCCATTTCCCTTTGGCGCCGGTCAACCTTTTCTTAAGGGTTTGGAGTATGGTCTTATTTGTAGACTCTGCCTGCCCGTTCCCACTAGGGTGATAGGGTGTTGACAAGATCCTTTTGATCTTATGGTCCTCAAAAAAATTGCTTACATTGCTGCCGATAAACTACTTCTTGTTATCACACACGATCTCCGCCAGTATCCCAAACCGACATATTATGTGGTCCCAAATAAAAACAATAACTTCTTTTTCTCGTACTTTCTCGAATGCCCGAGCTTCAATCCATTTAGAAAAATAGTCAGTCATAAATAGTATAAATTGAGCCTTACCTGGTGCCCATGGCAGGGGACCGATAATGTCCATTCCCCATTTTATGAATGGCCAAGGTGGTGACATCAAAATACACTACTAAAAAGTAAATTAACACATTCACATGTAATATAATATACCCAACTATGAATCGGGATCGAATCCTACATAGAACAATATGTAACCAATTAGGAGTGTAAGAGAATTATCGCTTATTATGCTAAGCCAAACACTTAGAATGGTTTTTGAAAATATTTATGTCTAAATTTGAAAATGTAAAAAAACCTAGAAAGCAAATAAAATGATCAATGACTACAAACATGGATGCATTGAGAATTACACTCAAGTAACGATCTAATGTATTTTACGATTTCAAATATGAGCGAGTTTATGTTAATTAGCCTTAGGTACTAATTACATATTAGTTCTTCCGAAGACTAACAAGACTTCCTAATTGAATTATCCCTAAACAATTAAGAGATTAAGCACACCCAAATGTGGCTACAAGTAGTTCAATCCTATCCCTAGGTAGAATCTATAAAGTAAGGGCTAACGCCTCAAGTTCTTGTTAATTAATCTTTCCCAACCCCAAAGATAACCAAAATTATTTCAAAGTAAATGGGAGAGTCCAAAGGTTATCTTATCCCTTTGGAAAAATTTAAGAAACAATAACTCACTTCAATATAAATAAAAATCGTTCAATACATAAACATAACACGATATTTAATCCATATTTTATATATGAATATTTCCATAAACAAGATTCAAGTGTTGGAAAAAATACTACACACTTAGATATACAATACAAAGAAAGGAAATGAATAAATAAACATAAATGGGTAAAAAATTCTCAACCAAAAGCTTTAAATCTTCAAGAGCCAAGTATGTGTGCAAGAACCCTCGCTTCAAAACTTGTGTTCTCTTGTCAAGATGTGTCAAAAATATTCAGAGACTAACCAAAGATATTTTACAAAGGAGCTAGGTCGTGTATTAAATGGTTTGGGATAGAGAAAATTTCAAATACCAAGTCTGTCTAGAGCTGGAGGCTATTGGGTTCACCTGCAGAAGGATAATTGCAGATGCAGCTCCGCAGATGCGGAATCATGCATGAATATTTGAAATTGAGTAGATGTTTGATTCTCCGCAGAAGCGGTCCATGAAGCGCATAAGCGCTATGCAGGAGCGGACTTATTCCGCAGAAGCGCCTCTGCAAATGCAGATGGCCTAGCATAGGATATTCCGCAAATGCGGTGTTCTACTCGCAGATGCGAGTCCGCTAAAGTTGTAATTCTCATGCAGGTACGAGATCACTGGGAGCAATTTTGTGATTGATCAACCAGTTTTGCTTAATTCCACTCCATTGGTCTCAACTCTCTTCAAGACTCATTGTACCTAAAAATTTAACAATGCACACTTTAAATCACCTCATTTTATAATTAAAGGACAAAAACACTAAAGAAAAGAGACTAAAATAAATGGTAAAATCACCACTCATCAACACCCCCAACTTAAAGTTTTGCTTGTCCTCAAGCAAATCAAAACTAAAAATTCAATGAGGCTCTACCAATTAAAGCACACTTAACATCACTGTCATTTCCAAATCACATTCTCTAATTAAGCATAACACTTATGGATTTGGTTGGTACTAATAATTAGGCTCAAACATGTGAATCTCAACGAAATAACTCCCTCCCTCATTTAAAAACAACTTCAAGAATGTAATGGAGTTTCAAAATAATTAGGTGACAACAACCAAGCCTCAAGAAGTGACTCAAAAGCACTAGTCTACTACATATGCTCAATTTACACAATTCGAAATCTATCAATGTCACCAATCTATCATAATCCATGTGCGCTCACAAGAAAGAAACTTCCAAAATCACCATATTTATAATAACAACACAAGGGACAAATGCACAAATACACTCACTCTCAACAAAGAATTTCAAGTGTTACAAAATATCATGCCATAAGCTTGCCCTTATTTTAATTCGCCGCCTATTCAAGAATGTTCTGTTGGAGATCGCATAAGGATTTTTTAAGCTTGTAATGTAGGCTTAGGGAAGGGTAGAATAATCATTTGGGATACAAGTGACTACACCCTCCTTGAACACTACTCACATTTGTCTTTTTTTTTTGCACTTTGCTTCTTTTTAAACCACATAGCCCTTATTGGCGTGTAGTTACCAACATAGATACAACTTTAAAGTACCTGTCTAATTTTCTCAAGACTTCATATTTTTAATTTTATATATATACAAATATTTTCTTTTGCTTCTCTTTTGGAGCTTGAGTATCTTCATATAAACAGCTTCGAGGTATTTGCTTCTACATACAATATACAACTTTACCAATTTCCAATTAATACTAACACTCCCAACTTAGGATTTTAGCCTCATTCTTAACATTCAAGGAGGGGACGAGTTCAAAATAGGGAATTATTTCACAAAAGGGCAAAGGTTTGTAATGAGGTATCCAAAGAAAAGGTTAAAGGCTTAAATGAGGTAAACTAGTAATAATATTTATGCAGTGGTAGGATCGATAGGCTAAAGAGGCTTTTTTAAAGATCACAAAGAATGCCCAAGGTCATCCCTCCAACCAAACATAATTAACATTAGCATTGAAAGACCAACCGGGCAAGCTCTAGATAATAAAAGTAAACACAAGAATTATTTTTAACAAAAACTAACACACATGGTATATGAACTAATCAAGACGGATCAATTTCGCTTCTTAATAAGATTAATTAGTGCAATATCATGACAACTAGTGGGCAAAGAGTCACAAAATGAGCCAAAAAGTTATCACAAAAATTGATCCTCCCTGTGCAACTTACTTGTTCAATTTACGACCAAAATTTGGAAGGGTATTCTTAACTCACACTTCACATACAAGAGACTAATTTTATTAGTACCAAACAATCCAAAAGTCTCCACATAACAAAACAAGACTAATTCTCTTAAGAAAGTCATCACACCATCCATCATAGGGAAAAGTCACCTGGTTCAACACAAAAATATTTCTCGAAAAATAATCGTAGCATAAAAAAAACCCAAGGAGATTTATTGAAAAGCATATTATTACTAAAGAGATAAAATTAATATAAACTAAAAACTACTAAAGAAAATAAAATAAACACTAAAGGAATAAATATAAAATAACTAAAAACTACTAAAGAAAATAAAATAACAAAGGCAACTAATACTAAAGGAATAAAAATAACATAAACTAAAAACTACTAAAGAAAATAAATAAGTAAAAATAAAATAGAATAACAAAAGCGACTAATCAGCAAATATATCACCAATCACAAAATACGTCCAACAAAGTCACATGATAAACAATAGTAAAACAAGCCCGGTAAAGGCACGCAATATCCATACGAAAGAATAAGCCCGACAAGAGTACAAGTTAAACATCAATGTACAAATAAAGTTTACTCCCTAAAGCCACCCCAACTAAAAACACTGTAGTGTCTTTTGAATAAGAGTAAGTTGAGGGTCTTCCTGAGGTCTGTATCAGACTAGTATACTGCGAGAAAAAAGTAATCACTTCCATGTAGATCTCTCGGCCTCATCATCAACGGTATCATCAACATCATCACCAGCATTATTCGACAAGAAGGAATACTCTTCACTATCGTCTTTGTCCTCGACCGATATCTTCCTATTCGGCTGCCCCCATTTGAAGATGACCTTGATGCCTCTCCACATCTTTATCGTGAACTTGCCCTTCTTCTTATTTCTCTCTTTCTCTTTTTTGAAGTCCGCTTGAAGATCTACATGTGCCTTGGCCATATTTCCATAGGCTGCCTCGAGCCTGCCAACAGAAGCTGCCAACTTCTCGTGAGACTCTGCCTGCTTTTTCTGGACCTCCATGTAGGTCTTCATTTCTTCCCTGGTAAAATATTCGGGCATAGGCTAGGAGAGTGAGGGCCTACTAGGGAGCCGTGACACTAGGTCACAAATGGAGGCAAGCTGGGAATTTAGAATCCCAAATGGTCCCTCAGCCTGAGTAGCTTGTGAGGAGGACCCCTCACCTACAGTAATCTCCATTTTCCTCTTCTTGCTCTTTAGCACACTGCCTTCTCCTGTCACTCTCAATGGGTGAAAGGGTTTGTCCGCCGGTATAAAATGATCTCCATCCCATTACTCAACCTACGCACGCCAGCACAACATTGTAATCAATGATGGAAATATCAATGTCGAGCTACCTTGAAGCACATACTCCTTCAGCTCCTGAACGATGTAATGACCAACATTCACTGGAATGCCAACAAGGATAAAAGCAATTATCAGGGCCCTAGTATATAGGACATCAGACACGTTCCCACAAGGAGACACTCTGCTCGAAATGATATACAACCACATTTTTGCTTCAGTTGTGAAATCGCCACATTTGATGCCTTTTTTCTTTTTAGCCCAAACCACCGTTTGACCTGTAGGGCAAAGATTTGAAACTAGCCAATCATCATTGTCGCATGTATCTCTTTCTCGCATTGGCTCGAGTGGATGATTTTGAAGCGCATAGACATCGTTTATCTTTTCAACTCCAAATTTCACAATCTTACCCTTTATTGTAAGTTCATGGTTTTGGAAATGTGTACGCCTTAAGTTGGCATAAACTTCCCTAACCCATTCCTTATTGTCCTTGCATGGAATGGGGATGAAACAGGTCCAGCTGCTTGAAACTAGCAGGCCATGGAAATCCGGAAGGAGCTCGACCACTTTGTCATCGACAATTCCTTTCTCAAGTTTGAGCTTCTTTGTGAGGAGATTATCATAATACCGGATTTGGCACTCGAAATACATGAATCTGTTGGTATCATAGTTCAAATCCTCAGCCACTTCTTCAATTTTGTGATCAAGCGCCGCATTTCCGTTCATGTTCGAGTCCATTTTAATCTCAAAGTACCTAAAAATAATCAAAACCCAGTTAGTCGGGAATTATAATCATGTTAAACAATTCAAAACAATGCAATTAGGCTAAAGAATCACGCCAAACGGGCCCATTAAACTCCAAAAAATCTGAAACTTTACAGATTAGTCAAAAATAATATAACAAACTATTCTAAAAAAGAAAATTTCAAAAACAACCTAAATATTTTGAAAATGATGGGTTGCCTCCCACCAAGTGACGCATTTATCGTTGTGGCACGATGTGAATCAACTTTACCACTTTTGTCTCCACTTGGACAATATAAATTGGGAACCTAACTTGGACCCAAGCTTGTGACCACGAGCAACGGGGGGAGGGGGGAGGAGTGGTGGTAAGTAGATGATCAAGCAAAACTTTAATTTCTTTATTTTGCATTTCTTGGCTTTCATGTGAGGAATGTCAAAGCCTTCTTGAATATGCAAATTGCTAGATATATGGTGTTGTCTCTCTTCTTTCCACTCCCATATAGACTCACACGACTCAATTCCCATATCACCATGCAGTTCCAAAGTTGAGAAATGTTTGGAATGTGACATCAAGGCTCCAAATTGTAATTCTTTACGGATTTTGACATCCTCTTGGTTCCCCGAATTAGAGTCAAATTCGACCATCTTTTCAACTACACTGGTTGACTCTAATTCTATATTTTTCTTGGTATCACTAACAAGCATGAAGTCGATTGGCAGATGTTCAAGTCTTGATTCCTCAAAATAAAGCTCACTTTCCTTCTTGAAGTTGGACTTTTCTTGAACTTTTTCCACACTCTCAAGTTGGTGGGCATAATGAGCCTCAACCAATATTTACATTTGATTTTCCAAGGTGCAAATATTATTATCATTTTGAGTTAGTACTTGTTTTAGGTCCTCGAGTGACAAGTTGTGCTTCTCCTCATTTTCAAGAATAGCCTCCAACATGAGCATTATCTTCTCATTTTGAGAATTTGAGAGTTCTTCTTGGTTTTAATCAAGTGCCAATAAAGGATTTTCGGCTTCAACCTCTAAGGAAGGTTTTTGGCTATCATTCACTTCTGAGGCTTATTGGACCTCTAAAGCTTCAAGCAATTCTCCCATTTGTAAGTTCAAACTTTCAAGCGCCAAATAATTTTGGAGACTATTTTCCAAAAGCTCTTCCAAGGTATTTTTCTCTTTGTTTCCTCTTTCAAGTTGGCATTCCACCATGAGCTTGAACTCTCCATTTTTACCATGCGCAATTTCTTCCACTTTCATATCCCGATACTTGTCATCACAAAAGGTAGAATCATCATAGTGGGGGTTCGGGGAAGGGAAGGACAAATAAGCACAATTATCCCAATGGCCATTTTGACCACCACACTTATCATATATACTCCACTCATGAGTTTGTGATTGTGCGCACAATCTGCCCCTGGGAGAATTTAAACAATTTTGCTAAAAGTGTGGTCCTCCACAATAAGGACAAGGGTCATCAAAGTATGAACAACTACCATCCGACCAATTATCATTATGTGATGCCATTTTTCAAAACTAAGAAAATAAACAAGAAACAAATAAGAAAATAAACCAAGATAAGAAAAATAACTACACAAATATTCACAAGTTTAGACCAAAGCACGTACACTTACATCTCAAACAACCTAAATATTCCAAATTATTCCCCGACAATGACGTCAATTTTGGTGACGTCCAAATTCACTACTAAAACGTAAATGGACACAGTCACATACAATATAATATACCCAACTATGTGTCAGGGTCAAATCCCATACAGAACAATATGTAGGCGATTAGGAGTGTAAGAGAATTATTGATTATTATGCTAAGCCAAACACTTAGAATGGTTTTTGAAAATATTTATGTCTAAACGCGAAAATGTAAAATAATCTAGAAAGCAAATAAAATGATCAATGGCTACAAGCATGGATGCATTGGAATTACACTCAAGTAACGATCCAGTGTATTTTACGATTTTACAAATATGAGAAAGTTTATGTTAATTAGTCTCGGGTAATAATTATATATTAGCTTCTTCCGAAGACTAACAAGACTTCCTAATTGATTTATTCCTAAAACAATTAAGAGATTAAGCACACCCAAATGTAGCTACAAGTAGTTCAACCCTATCCCTACGTAGAATCTATAAAGTTCTTGTTAATTAATCTTTTTCAACCCTAAATTATCTTTTTCCAAAATTAATATGACGTAAATGGGTGAGTCCTAGGATTAGATAATCCCGTTGGAAACATTAAAGAACAAGAATAATCATAGAAACGATAACTCACTTTAATATAAATAAAAACCGTTCAATACATAAGCACAACAAGATATTTAATCCACACTTTAAATATGAATATCCCCATAAACAAGATTCAAGCATTGGAAAAAATAATACACACTTAGATATACAATACAATGAAAAGAAATGAAGAAATGAACATAAATGGGTAAGAAATTCTCAACCAAAAGCTTTAAATTTTCAAGAGCCAAGTGTGTGTGCAAGAACCCTCGCTTCAAAACTTGTGTTCTTTTGTCAAGACGTATCAAAAATATTCAGAGGCTGGCCAAAGATATTTTACAAATGAGCTAGGTCGTATATTAAATGATTTGGGATAGAGAAAATTTGAAATGCCAAGTCTATCCAGAGCTGGAGGCCGTTGGCCGAACCTGCAGAAGGATAATCACAAATGCGGCTCCACAGATGCAAAATCATGCACGCAGATGCGAAATTGAGTAGATGTTTGAATCTCTGCAGAAGCAGTCCATGAAGCGCAGAGCCGCATACGCAGGAGCGGACTTATTCCGCAGAACTGCCTCCGCAGATGTGGATGGCCCTGCATAGAGTGACCCCAATGAAGCTTGGATATTATGCAGATGCAGTGTTCTACTTGCAGATGCGAGTCTGCCGAAGCACTAATTCTCATGCAGGTGCGAGATCGCTGGGAGCAGTTTTGCAATTGTTCAACCATTTTTGCTCAATTTCGCTCCATTTGGTCTCAACTCTCTTCAAGACTCATTGTACCTGAAAATCTAGAAATGCACACCATAAATCACCTTATTTTATAATTAAAGGACACAAAAACTAAATAAAAGAGATTAAAATAAATGGTAAAATCACCACACATCACAAGGTGACAAGACCGACTGTAGTAGTTCCCCAAGCTGATGGATCATCGGTTCATGTCTCTAACAACCATCACATCTTCGTACGAAGTCCCTTGCATCTTTTTCCATGTCGATCCAGTAATAATCGGCCCCGAATTGTTTCCATCGGTACCGTCATGAACTTCCCTCAGAACATATTCGGTATCTCCTGACCCCAAACATACTGTGAGTGGGTCGTCGAATGTTCTTCTGTACAAAGTACCCTACGACAAGTTAAAATTAGCCGTTTTCGTGCGCGGAGCCCTTAATTCTTTAGGATCCGATGGAAACTTCCCGGTCTTAAAGTAATCTATATACTTATTTCTCCCATCCCAAGTCAAGTTTGTTGAGTTTATCTAAGCATGGCCTTCCTCTACTACCGATTTCATGAGTTGAACAACCGTTCCTGAGCTGAATTCATCGTCATCGACCGATGACCCCAAGTTAGCCAGAGCATCGGCTTCGCTATTTTGATCCTGGGGTACGTGATGTAGGGTCCATTCCTTGAATCGATGTAGCGTTACCTGTAATTTGTCCAAGTACCTCCGTATTCTTTCTTCTTTTACTTCGAATGTCCCATTGACTTGATTTACCACAAGGAGAGAATCACACTTAGCTTCAACTACTTTGGCCCTTAAGCTTTTAGCTAGTTTGAGACCTGCAATCATGGCCTCATACTCGGCCTCAATGTCAATCAATTTAATAGTTCTAACGGACTGCCTAACTACGTTACCCGTAGGCAGCTTCAGTATGATGCTGAGTCCGAACCTCTTCGCGTTCGAGGCATCGTCCGTAAAGAGGGTCCAGATTCCCAAGAAAGTTCCAGAGGTTATCAACAATTCCTGTTCAACTTCGGGTATTAAGGCTGGCGTAAAGTCGGCCACAAAGTCTGCCAAAATTTGAGATTTGATGGCTGTCCGAGGGCAATACTCGATATCGTATCTGCTAGTTTCTACGGCCCATTTGACCAATCGGCCCGAGAGCTCGGTTTTGTGAATTATGTTTATTAATGCATAAGAAGTTACAACGCATATAAGATGGCATTGAAAGTATGGATTCAACTCTTTGGAGGTGCTTAGTAAAGCTAGAGCTAATTTTTCTAGGTGAGGGTACCTTGTTTCGACCTCGCCTAGGATTATACTAATATAATAGATAGAAAATTGTGTACCTTCCTCTTCTCGAACTAATACTCCGCTTACTGCTATCTCGGATACTGCTAAGTACAGGTACATCTGGTCATCTGTTTTTAGAGTATGGAGCAAGGGTGGGCTCGAAAGGTACCGTTTGAGTTCTTCCAAAGCCTGATGGCACTCCGGGGTCCATGAAAAGTTATTCTTTTTCTTCATTAATGAGAAGAACCAATGAATCTTATCGGAGGATCTTGATATGAATCGGCCCAGGGCGGCTATGTGCCCGGTTAGCCTCTGAACGACCTTAACATTTTCCACCATGGTGATATCTTCTATAGCTTTGATCTCGATCCCTCAATTGGACACCATGAAACCGAGAAACTTTCCAAATCCAACCCCGAACGTGCATTTCTCTAGGTTCAGCTTCATATTGTATTTCTTCATTATGTCGAAGTCTTCCTGCAAATGTATCAAATGGTCATCTACTCGCAGGGACTTAACTAACATGTCGTCAATGTAAACCTCCATTGATTTTCCTATTTATTCTTCGAACATCTGGTTTACTAGGCATTGATAAGTGGCACCAACATTTTTTTAGTCCGAACGACATTACGTTATAACAATAGGTGCCAAATTTAGTGATAAAGTAGGTTTTTTCTTGATCGCCCACGTCCATCCGGATTTGGTTGTACCCGGAATAGGCATCGAGAAAATTGATTATCTAATGCTCGGCCATCGCATCGATCATGCGATCAATGTTAGGCAAAGGAAAAGAATCTTTAGGGCACACCTTGTTTAAATCTTTGTAATCTACACACATTCTTAACTTATTTCATTTTTTAGGTACTACGACTATGTTAGCCAACCAATCCGGGCACTTAACTTCCCGAACGAAACCTATTTTAAGGAGTTTGGATACCTCATCTTTGATGAACGCATGCTTGACTTCGGACTGAGGCCTCCTTTTCTGTTTAACCGGGTAGAACTTCGGGTCCAAGCTTAGCTTATGAATGGTTACTTCTGGTGGGATCACTGTCATATCTTAATGGGACCAAGCAAAGAATTCTACGTTAGCTATAAGCAATTTAATGAGTTTTTTCCTGAGCGTGGGAGTCAACCCCGTGCCCAAGTATACCTTCCGATCAGGCAGATGTTTGATCAACACAACTTGTTCCAGCTCCTCGACCATCAACTTGGTGGCCTTGGAATCATCAGGGACTATGAACAATCTAAGAACTCTGTCATCATCTTCCTCGTTTGTCTCTTACTTCTCCGATTTGGTCGGGGCTAGTGCCGGTGATTGCCATTTAGTTTCTTCCTTCCTAGTCGATTCCAAATTCTTCGATGTCGAGAGTGCGGACATCATGGTCACCTCATTGATCGCGAACATTTCTTTGGCAGCCGGCTGTTCTCCGTAACCTATCTTGATCCCTCCCGGTGTGGGGAATTTTAATGCCCGGTGTAGTGTTGAGGGTATTGCCCTCATATTGTGAATCCATGGCCTTCCGAATAGATCATTTTATCTCATATCTCTTTCAATCACATATAACTTTATTTCCTAGATAGTCCCGATGGTGTTTACCGGCAGGGTTATCTCCCCTTTAGTAGTTTCGCATGCCATGTTGAATCCGTTTAAGACTCTGACTGCAGGTATTATTTGGTCTTGTAGACCAAACTGTTCCATGACCCTCAATATGATGATGTTGGTCGAGCTACCTAGATCAATTAACACACGCTTAACTCGAAATTTATTTATAAGTACAGATATTACCAGTGCATCATTATGTGGCTACACGATGTCTTCGGCGACCTCGTCATTGAAAGAAATGGTCCACTCCAATATATAATATCGAGTCCGTTTTTCCCTCGTATGCTTTAGCATCGATCCTTGGGGGACGTCGACTCCACCAATGATCATGTTAATGACATGTTGGGGCTCTTCTTGCTCGGTCTGCTTGTTGAATCCCTATTCCTGAAGTGATTTTTGGCCCGATCACTCAGAGATTCTCGGAGGTGTCCGTTATTGAATAACAGGGCTACTTCTTCCCTTAGTTGTCGGCAATCTTCGGTTTTGTGGCTGTGGGTTCCATGATATTTACACATTAGGTTGGCATCCCTCTGGGTAGCATCGGACTGCAATAGTCGAGGCCATTTGGTATCTTTGATGCGTCTGATGGCAGATACGATACTGGAAGCATTGACACTAAAGTTGTTTTCCGATAATCTTGGTGCCACCCTGGCTCTGAGTGGCTTGTTGAAATTGTTCTTGTTCATGAGTCCCCAACTATTGTGGCCTCGATCGTTCCTTTTTCCACTCCTCACAAGGTTGCATCCGGACCCATTACCCCTTCGATATCCATTATAGGGTTGATATCGATCTCTGTTTGATCTTGGTTCATGGTCAACGACTCTTTTTTGGATTTGTCACTAGTTCTGACAAGATACACGGACCCGTAAGGGGTCCCGCGCTGGTCATCTTCAACTCTAATTTTTAATTGGTACCTGTTATGGACGTCGGCCCAAGTTACCATCGGGTATTCCACCAAGTTTTGTTTCAACTGCTGCGAAGCCAATGAGTTTTGGGGGTTAAGTTCTTGGGTGAATGCTTGAACAGCCTAATTGTCTGCGACTGGAGGTAGATCTATCCGTTTCATTTGAAACCTCAACACAAATTCTCTGAGCATCTCGTTATCCCTTTGATTTACTTTGAAAAGGTCTGACTTCTGGGTTTCTACCTTGATAGCTCTGGCGTGCGCCTTTAAAAGGCATCTACAAGCATAACAAACGAATCTATAAAATTAGGGGGTAAGTTGTGATACCATATCGTAGCTCCTTTTGATAAGGTTTCTCCGAACTTTTTTAGCAGAACAAATTCGATTTTGTCATCTTTTAAGTCATTCCCCTTGATGGCACACATGTAGGAGATCACATGTTCATTTGGATCAGTTGTTCCATTGTACTTCGGAATATTGGGCATACAAAACTTCTTTGGGATTGGTTTCGGAGCTGCGCTCGGAGGGAAAGGCTTTAGGACAAATTTCTTGGAATCTAGGCCTTTCAATATTGGGGGTGCTCTTGTGATCTGATAAACCCTGGAGTTATAGGTCTCCACTTTTTGTCGTTAGCTTCGATCTTTTGTTCCCCAATTCAACTCGCTTCGTCATTTCCTCGAGCATCTTTATTATTTTGGGGCTGGCCCCAGCTTCAGTTTCACCTGGTCTTTCCGAGGTTCGTTCATTTCTCCGGGTGTTCTCCCGGGATGGTTCGGGCTCAACTCTGCTGGGAGCATGGCTTTGGTTTTGTCTTGGCTCTTGCCACATGTTGAGCTTTTAACATTTCTAAGATCACCCGCAAATTGATCCCATCGCCTTCACCGTCGTGCGTACCTCTGGATACCGACCTGGTTCCTCCACAAATGTTGTTTTCTAGGTCGGTGGGCAAGTTAGCATCGATGGTCATATCAGCCCTTTTTGTTAGTCGTTCGCGATTATCTGGTAATATTCTCCGAAGATTTGGGGTTCGAATCGGACCTGGGGGACGTGGCCCCCATTCTTCCGAGGGCATGTGTTTTGCCCGAACCTTGACACGAGGGGCTCCTTGCCCTGATTACAATTCCTTACGGTCTCTTTACTCTGTTTGCTTCACCGAGAACTGAGGTGTCCAACGGGCTTGGTTTCACTCGTATACATTCTTCCCTCTCAAAGAATTATTCTAATTTACTCATAGAAAAATTTAAGAAGTATTGAAAGACTTTTTAAAAATTTATTCAGATAATTTATTAGACAAAGATAAATTAGGAATTTTTTTTAATACAAATCACTTATGGTGAATCGGATAAAGTAAGAGATAAATGTACTGGAGTCATATTCAAAATACTGAAGATTTCATGTGCTTAATATGTTTAATCCAAAAAATAGTTTTCAAAGGTCAAAGCAATAATTTTATATGATGGGTCACAAGCAACCGATTCAATCCGAAAGATATAAAATTTTGTTAATACAATGTGATAGAGAAGTGGGGAATAAATTCAATGACAGGTAATATAATAAAAATAAAGCAGAGAAGAAATAATTCTTATTGAATGATCCTTAATAGGATAATGAGCCGAACAGAGTTTGAAGGGCCGAACTATGGCTAACTGTAACGATCCGACCGGTCGTTTTGAATAAGTACAATCTCATTTTCCTATATACTGCTAAATTCATGCTTCACGGTTCTTATGTAACTTGTCGGGGGAAATTGGTTCGGGTTCTGAAAGGTTTTTGAAAGGAATTGAGACACTTAGTCTCCAAGAAGAGAGCTTAAGTTGAATTAAATTGACCGGAAGGTGAAATATGAGTAAACAAACCCGGAATAGATTTTTGATGATTCCAATAGCTCCGTATGGTGATTTTGGATTTAGGAGCGTGCCTGGAAAATTATTTGGAACTTTGTAGTTCAATTAGGCTTGAAATGGCGAAAATGGGAAGTCGCAATTTGGAAGTTTGACCGACGGGTTGACTTTTTGATATCGAGATCAAAATCCAACTCAAGAAGTTGTAATAGCTCCATTATGTTATTTATGACTTGTGTGCAAAATTTGGGGTCAATCGGACTTGATTTAATAGATTTCGGCGTTGTTTGTGGAATTTGAAAGTTCCTTAGTCCTTAGGCTTGAATCCGAGGTGGATTCGGTGTTTTGATTTTGTTTGGAGTAATTCGAAGGCCCACTAAATTTTGATGATGTTATGGGATGTGTTGGTACATTTGGTTAAGGTCCCGGGGGCCTCGGGTGTGTTTCGAGTGAGTTTTGAGCGAGTCCGGACATTCCGGAACTTAAAAAATGGACGGGGGCAGAAGTTTTAACGCTGGGCGCGGTGGTTTTAGTGCGGCCGTAGAAAATGGTCCGTGGTCATGAAGAATCCGCAGGTCGTTGGTCCAACTTCGGAAGCTCATATCTTTTAATATACAAGGAATTTAGGGATGATTCAAAAACGAAAGTTGTAGATCATTGAATCTAGTTTCCGAAACATATTATAATAGGTATTTGGACATCTGTAGCGAAAGTTATGGCCAAAATACTAAAGCCTGTCACTGCAGAGGAAAACCTGTGCGGCCGCGGTCGTTTTTGTGCGGACCGCACTGGTTTTGTGCGGACCGCGACCGCTTTTGTGCCGTCCGCAGAGGTGGAATTCAGTGGGGCACTCTATAAATATGGGGTTTTGGGTTTTATTTAACATTTTGACCTAGGGAGCTCGGATTTTGGCGATTTTTTGAAGGTTTTTCAAGAAATTCATCGGGGTAAGTGGTTCTAACTTAGATTTGGCTAGAGTACATGAATTTATCATTGAATCCATCATTTAATTCGTGATTTGGAATGGAATTTGGGAAGAAAATTGTGAAATCTTTCAAAAATATAAAATAATGATTTGAAGGACCAAATGGTATTAGAATTGGATAATTTTTGTATGGGTGAACTCATATCGGAATGGGTATTCGGTTTTGTAAATTTTAATCGATTCTGAGATGCGGGCTCGAGGGGCATTTTGGTCATTTTACCTAATTTCGCGTATTAGCTTAGAATTTAATTGTAGAATGAGTTACTTGAAGTGTTATTTACGTTATGCAATTTAATTGGATAGATTTGGGCCATTTAGAGTCAGATACGCGTGGCAAGAACGTGGTTTCAGATTGATTTATTGAGCCAGATCGAGGTAAGTGTTTGATCTAACCTTAGTTTGAGGGATTAGGAATTGTGTCCTATTTGTTACGTGTTATTTGTTGAGTACGACGTATAGGCATGGTGACGGATATCTATACGTTAGTGTCAAGCATGCCCGTGAGTCTTATACTATGATTAATGTGACTCCATTTACTATTGTACATGCTCTATATGATAAATTCTATTGAGGAATATGACTTGTGGAAGTATTATTGTTAATTGAACATGGTAGAAGCGTTGGCTCAAGTTGAGAATTTAATTGTTGAACATTGTAGAGCATTGACTCAAGTTAAGAATAGAATTGTTGAACATTATAGAGCATTGGCTCAAGTTGTGAATTGAGTTGTGAAATAAACGTGAAAGAACAAAGGAGAGAGAGAATCATGATATTGTCTCCCTTACCGGGAAGTTATTGTTTTGATGTTGTTTCCCTTGCCGGGATGTTATTGTTTTGATGTTGTTTCCCTTGCCGGGATTTAATTGCTTACGATATTGTTTCCCTTGCCTGGATTCTTTTGTGGTAAGTGTTAATTTGAATATTATATGGATCGGGTTGCACACCGCAACAATATTATATGTTTTGGATCGGGTTGCACGCCGCAACATCATAATATTATATGGATCGGGTTGCACGCCGCAACATCATAATATTATATGGATCTGGTTGCACGCCGCAACAATATTATATGGAGCGGGTTGAACGCCGCAACAATATTATATGGATCGGGTTGCACGCTGCAACAATATTATATGTTTTGGATTGGGTTGCACGCAGCAACAATATTATATGTTTTGGATCGGGTTGCACGCCGCAACATCATTATATGATTGGGATCGGGTTGCACGCCGCAAAAATATTATATGTTTTGGATCGGGTTGCACGCCGCAACAGTAATATATGATTGGGATCGGGTTGCACGCCGCAACAAGAAAGAACAAAAGTGAATATTGATTCTTGTGGTGAGAACGAGAGTAAAAACACGAAGGGTGATGTCGTGCACTTTCTGCTGATGTGTTTATTTATTGTTATCAATTCAAATGTTTAAACTGTTTAATTCCTTTATTGTTGTGATCCTTTGTTTTAGAACCCACAATGTTTTCAATACCTTACCGTATTTATATATATTTAATTATACGTTCCAGTACTTCAAACTTCAATAATTGTTACATCCTTAATTCAATTAGTTTCTCAATTATATCCCCTTAAACCGTTTAAGGCTGTACTTTACTTAAAAAAAGAATTTCTACTATGTTTTGATTTATTGATTTCTCATATTAAAGGTAATGATTCATTCGATATTGTACTTTAATTGAAAATGGTATTTTCTTTATCAAATGATTTCAAAAAATAACTTCATCTTTTCTTGTTGATTTCCTAATTGGGTTGGAAGCTGTACTATACTTTATATCAAATAAATGAGGCTCTTTGAACATTCTTAATTATATTGGGTTATGGACCCTATGAATTGAGTAACATGAGAAGATTGTTGCGAAATGTGAGATAGAAACATGTGGGCACAAGGTGCCGGGGAAAATATGATGATTTTTATTTCTGACAGATTATGATATAGGCACGAGGTGCCGGGGAAAATATTATGATTTTATTTAATGACATGTGAGTTGTCCGTGCGGTTGTGATATAAATATGGGCACGAGGTGCCGAGAAATTATGAAAGTGGGTTGAGACCTATATTATTTATGATTATGAAATGAAGCATCACAAGGTGACCTTCACTGGAAAGAATTATATTCGAAAGATGCTTATGAGAAAGATATTTATTTGAAGAAAATATATTTATCGAAAAGCATATCATCTTAGAGATTATTATTGAAGGATTTATAGGCAAAAGATTTATATTTGAAGGACTTGATTAATTGATTGCACTTGTATTTATTATTTGTTGAGGAACAATTATGGTATTCTTGTTGCCTGGTTTTTATATCACTGGTTGATCATTGTTGTTATCATTGTTATCTGCTTCCTATTATTTTGTATGATATATTGCATAGGTCTATTTGGTAGTCTGGTCCGAGCCTCGTTACTACTTCGCCAAGGTTAGGCTAGACACTTACCAGCACATGGGGTCGGTTGTGCTGATACTACACTCTGCACTCTTTTGTGCAGATCCCAGTGTTGTAGACTTCAGACCGCAGTGAGATTGATGTTTCTTGTTCATCAAGTGACCCGAGGTAGTCCTGCAGGCGTCCGCAGGTCTTGGCGTCTCCTTCTATCTACAATTCCTGTTTCTTTCATGTATTTCCAAAGACAGTGTTGTATTTAATTTTTCAGACCTTTATTTGTAGTACTCCTAGACAGTCTGTGAAGTTGTGACTCCAGTCTTGGGTAGATTTGTTACGGGCTGGTATTAGCAGTATTATTATATCTTTACAATGCAAACTTCCGCTTATTCAATTCTGTTATTATCTAATTGTTGGCTCTTAACCGTTATCAGATTAAGAATGGAAATAAGGTAGATAGTTTAGTTGGTTGGCTTGCCTAACCTTCACTAGTAGGCGTCATCGCGACTCCCAAGGGCGAGAAATTCGGGTCCTGGCAAGTTGGTATCAGAGCTCTAGGTTACATAGGTCTCACAATTCACAGGCAAGTTTTAGTAGTCTTGCGGATCGGTACGGAGACGTCTGTACTTATCTTCGAGAGGCTGCAGAACCCTTTAGGAAATTCCACATTCTTGAATTCTTTATCGTGCGATATTGATTCAGCTTGAAGCATATATCTTATGCTCTTTTGCATCCACTCATGTATGGAATTGCGCACTAAGCCAATGGTTTGTGATACCGTAAAAGGGTTATAAGAAAGACATGGTTGCTCAACCATTGTTACCACGTGTCATTCGGGATCGAGGATATGGAAGTGCAAAGAGATCTTTCAGTTGTGCGCACGGGGGTACATCAGATTTTGACATTTGTTTGATAAGTACAACCTGAAGAAGGTTTAATTGGTTGCCTAATCATCACAGGTGGATGTAGATCTAAAAATAGTTGGTCGTATTAGAAACTATGTGTTTCGTATGGGATTTCTATTTAACGAATAGTATTTACTAGCAAGCCGAGACACTGGAGGAAGTGAGTTTAATTGTCATGAGGATGACAAGTGCCAAGTAAATGGCTTGAGGTGTCTTATGACTGGTGTCGTACGAGCGGTGAAGGTTAGTATTGTGGATCGTTGAAAACGTGTCCTATGATTTCGCACCAAGTGAGGGGAGTCCACTATTAACAATCAGATTGTGGGGTGTGTTATACCAATTTTGGCCTGAGATGTATTTACGTGGTATTGAAAGGTTTTCCAAAACTTATATATTATCAAGAGCCTAGAGTTGAACGGGGTGATGATGAGACTTGAGATATTCCCGCATCCTTAACAATTCTACATTTCAGTATCAGCGGGGTCATGGAAACATATTCAGTATACTCGTAGTGCTTAAGTTAATCACAGCACTCGGGTGGGGCAGTCATCTTTTAATGTACCAGCGGCATGTATTTTCCTGCAATGGTTATTTAATTTATCCGGTACAGAATCAGTATGAGCAGTCGAATTGCGGATGGGTTGTTATGAAAATGGTGATACTAGGAACATCCTGAGAAATTGTCCTAGACTTGGGAGAAAGTTGTTCCATCAGAGCACATGTGCCACGTACTCCAACAGTTACTACTCTACTTACACTACCAATTAGGGGTGGAGGAAAAGCGAGTAGATAGCGCCTAAGAGGTGGAGGCCCGACCCATTGATATATTTTCTATGCTATTGCTGAGGTCGCTACACCAGATGGTGTCGTTACAAGTATGATATCTAGTTATTATAAAGTAACAATTTCATTAACTTGATTCGGTTCTGAGTATCGAGGCAAGTCCTCCTAATATGCTCCGCTCATGAGTGAGCTTCGTAATCCTAAAATTTACGTATGTGAATGCTTCTGTTGGGAGATTATATGGAGATAGCTATGTCTATCATTATGTGTTGGTCACTAAAAATAGTTGTGAGCCCAAAAGTGACTTTTGTTAATCATTTTGGTGAGTTTGATGTAGTTTCTAAATAATTAATTTCAATTGTGAATTATATGCCCTACCGGTATGAGGGTTCATTATATGTGTGATTTTGTTTGATGGAAATTATTTGAAAGAAGGAAGAAAGGAAATGGAAAATTTTAGTTGGCACAATGTGCAAAATACTTGTGATTCAGAGTTGAGGACGAGGTCCTCGCATTTTTATATGATATGAAATATTTAAACCGTGCTACAAGTTGTGGTGGATGTTATATAAGGATGAGGTCCTTTTGGTGAGAAATTTATGTGTTTAAATTCTCCCTTGTGAAATTTAAAATTTGTACTATAGCACTTATAGGGAGTCATGCCTATGAGGCTTATTTGAAATTTCTTATATGAATATCTCTGTGCATAATTTGCCAAATTGTATTGCAATTATTGAGTTTTAGCCTACAAGATGAGTGCCTAGGTGGCGTTAAATGTGACTCGTTAATTTGGGTAAGGTATTATGAGGCCTTCATGCCTCGTTGTTAGTAAATGGAGGTTTGAAACAAGATTTTGTTGACATGAGGTTAATTGGCGATTTTATAACCGATTATGTACAACTATTAAGACCAGAGATGTGGTTATGGTCATACATATGACGTGGTTCATGTCAAGATATTATTCTGATAATGCAGTTTTTGTAATGCGGAGATTAGTATTATTGATATATACATTGTGGTGCATTGTTGAGTTCTGGATGTGTTGTTAGGAGTTGTTTTATGTTACTCTGACAGGTGGATAGTCCCAATTGCAGGGGAGACTCTACCGAAATTTCTGAAAAATTTGGGAGATAGAAAATTTTGGGATATTAAGATGTGCAAAGAAAGAGATAAATTACGTTATGTGCTTGAGGGCGGACTCTACTTCTCATTGAGGATGAATAACCCTAAGTGGGTGGAATGTACACCGCAGAAATTCTCAAAGTATTTAAGTGCTATTAAAAGTTCATGTGTGCATAGGCACGGGTTGCTATATAAAATCGAGACTAATACCCTGTGTTGATGTGAAAATTGGACCACTTTGAAAATGTTTGGAGCGTAAGAAATTTGGTCTTAAAGTTTACAAATATAGATAAAAGAAATAATCTCAATTAAAATGGTGTTGTCGGGCTTATTTCAAATGTGGTAATATGGGATCAATCACGAGTATATGTGTAAAAGTAGAAACATTAAATTTGAAACCTCAGAATAATCTTAGTACGTTTGAGGACGAACGTTTGTTTAAGAGGTGGAGAATGTAATGACCCGACCGGTCGTTTTGAATAAGTACAATCTCGTTTCCCCATATACTACTAAATTCAAGCTTCACGGTTCTTATGTAACTTTCCAGGGGAAATTGGTTCGGGTTCGGAAAGGTTTTTGAAAGGAATTGAGACACTTAGTCTCCAAGAAGAGAGCTTAAGTTGAATTAAATTGACCGGAAGGTGAAATATGAGTAAACGAACCCGGAATGAATTTTTGATAATTCCAATAGCTCCGTATGGTGATTTTGGATTTAGGAGTGTGCCTGGAAAATTATTTGGAAGTTTGTAGTTCAATTAGGCTTGAAATGGCGAAAACGGGAAGTCGCAATTTGGAAGTTTGACCGAGGGGTTGACTTTTTGATATCGAGATCAAAATATGACTCAAGAAGTTGGAATAGCTCCATTATGTCATTTATGACTTGTGTGCAAAATTTGGGGTCAATCGGACTTGATTTGATAGATTTTGGCGTTGTTTGTGGAATTTGAAAGTTCCTTATTCCTTAGGCTTGAATCCGAGGTGGATTCGGTGTTTTGGTTTTGTTTGGAGTAATTCGAAGGCCCGACTAAATTTTGATGATGTTATGGGATGTGTTGGTACATTTGGTTGAGGTCTCGGGGGCCTCGGGTGTATTTCGAGTGAGTTTTGAGCGAGTTCGGACATTCCGGAACTTAGAAAATAGATGGGGGCAGAAGTTTTAGCGCTGGGCGCGGTGGATTTAGTGTTGGGGCGCTGTGGTTTTAGTGCAGCCGCGGAAAATGGTCCGCGGTCATGAAGAATCCGCATGTCGTTGGTCCAACTTCGGAAGCTCATATTTTTTAATCTACAAGGAATTTGGGGATGATTCAAAAATGAAAGTTGTAGATCATTGAATCTAGTTTTCAGAAGCATATTATAATAGGCATTTAGCCATCTGTAGCGAAAGTTATGGCCAAAATACTAAAGCCTGTCACTGCAGAGGAAAGCCTATGTGGCCGCGGTCATTTTTGTACGGACCGCACTGGTTTTGTGCGGACCTCGGTCGTTTTTGTGCCGTCCGCAGAGGTGGAATTCAGTGGGGCACTCTATAAATATGGGGTTTTGGGTTTTATTTAACATTTTGACCTAGGGAGCTCGGATTTTGGCGATTTTTTGAAGGTTTTTCAAGAAATTCATCGGGGTAAGTGATTCTAACTTAAATTTGGCTAGAGTACATGAATCTATCATTGAATCCATCATTTAATTCGTGATTTGGGATGGAATTTGGGAAGAAAATTGTGAAATCTTTCAAAAATGTAAAATAATGATTTGAATGACCAAATGGTATCGGAATTGGATAATTTTTGTATGGATGAACTCATATCGAAATGGGTATTCGATTTTGTAAATTTTATCCGATTCTGAGACGTGGGCTCGAGGGGCATTTTGGTCATTTTACCTAATTTCGCGTATTAGCTTAGAATTTAATTGTAGAATGAGTTACTTGAAGTGTTATTTACGTTATGCAATTTAATTGGATAGATTTGGGCCATTTAGAGTCGGATACGCGTGGCAAGAACGTGGTTTCAGATTGATTATTGAGTCGGATCGAGGTAAGTATTTGGTCTAACCTTACCTTGAGGGATTAGGAATTGTGTCCTATTTGTTACGCGTTATTTGTTGAGTACGATGTATAGGCATGGTGACGAGTATCTATACGTTGGTGTCAGACATACCCGTGAGTCTTATACTATGATTAATGTGACGCTGTTTACTATTGTACATGCTCTATATGATAAATTCTATTGAGGAATATGACTTGTGGAAGTATTATTGTTAATTGAACATGGTAGAAGCGTTGGCTCAAGTTGAGAATTTAATTGTTGAACATTGGCTCAAGTTAAGAATAGAATTGTTGAACATTATAGAGCATTGGCTCAAGTTGTGAATTGAGTTGTGAAATAAACGTGAAAGAAGAAAGGAGAGAGAGAATCATGATATTGTCTCCCTTGCCGGGATGTTATTATTTTGATGTTGTTTCCCTTGCCGGGATGTTATTGTTTTGATGTTGTTTCCCTTGCGGGGATTTGACTGCTTACGCTATTGTTTCCCTTGCCGGGATTCTTTTGTGGTTAGTGTTAATTTGAATATTATATGGATCGGGTTGCACGTCGCAACAATATTATATATTTTGGATCGGGTTGCACGCCGCAACATCATAATATTATATGGATCGGGTTGCATGCCGCAATAATATTATATGTTTTGGATTGGGTTGCACGCCGCAACATCATAATATTATATGGATCGGGTTGCACGCCGCAACATCATTATATGATTTGGATCGGGTTGCACGCTGCAACAATATTATATGTTTTGAATCGGGTTGCACGCCGCAACAATAATGTATGATTGGGATCGGGTTGCATGCCGCAACAAGAAAGAATAAAAGTGAATATTGATTCTTGTGGTGAGAACGAGAGTAAAAGCACGAAGGGTGATGTCGTGCACTTTCTACTGATGTGTTTATTTATTGTTATCAATTCAAATGTTTAAACTGTTTAATTCCTTTATTGTTGTGATCCTTTGTGTTAGAACCCACAATGTTTTCAATACCTCACTGTATTTATATATATTTAATTATACGTTCCAGTACTTCAAACTTCAATAATTGTTACATCCTTAATTCAATTAGTTTCTCAATTATATTCCCTTAAACCGTTTAAGGTTGTACTTTACTTAAAAAGGAATTTCTACTATGTTTTGATTCATTGATTTCTCATATTAAAGGTAATGATTTATTCGATATTGTACTTTAATTGAAAAGGGTATTTTCTTTATCAAATGATTTCAAAAAATAACTTCATCTTTTCTTGTTGATTTCCTAATTGGGTTGGAAGCTGTACTCTACTTTATATCAAGTAAATCAAGATCTTTGAACATTCTTAATTGTATTGGGTTATGGACCCTATGAATTGAGTAACATGAGAAGGTTGTTGCGAAATGTGAGATAGAAACATGTGGGCACAAGGTGTTGGGGAAAATATGATGATTTTTATTAATGACAAATTATGATATAGGCACGAGGTGCCGGAGAAAATATTATGGTTTTATTTAATGGCACATGAGTTGTCCGTGTGGTTGTGATATAAATATGGGTACGAGGTGCCGAGAAATAATGAAAGTGGGCTGAGATCTATATTATTTATGATTATGAAATGAGGCATCACAAGGTGACCTTCACTGGAAAGAATTATATTCAAAAGATGCTTATGTGAAAGATATTTATTTGAAGGAAATATATTTATCGAAAATCATATTATCTTAGAGATTAATATTGAAGGATTTATATGCGAAAGATTTATATTTGAAGGACTTGATTAATTGATTGCACTTGTATTTATTATTTGTTGAGGAACAATTATGGTATTCTTGTTGCCTGCTTTTTATATCACTGGTTGATCATTGCTGTTATCATTGTTATCTGCTTCCTATTATTTTGTATGATATATTGCACAGGTCTATTTGGTAGTCTGGTCCTAGCCTCATCACTACTTCGCCGAGGTTAGGCTAGACACTTACCAGCACATGGGGTCGGTTGTGCTGATACTACACTCCGTACTCTTTTGTGCAGACCCCAGTGTTGTAGACTTCGGACCGTGGTGAGATTGTTGTTTCTTGTTCATCAGGTGACCTGAGGTAGTCCTGCAGGCGTCCGCAGGCCTTGGCATCTCCTTCTATCTACTATTCATGTTTCTTTCATGTATTTCCAAAGACAGTGTTGTATTTATTCTTTCTGACCTTTATTTGTAGTACTCCTAGACTGTCTATGAAGTTGTGACTCTAGTCTTGGGTAGATTTGTTACGAGTTGGTATTAGCAGTATTATTAAATCTTTACAATGAAAACTTCCGCTTATTCAATTCTGTTATTATATAATTGTTGGCTCTTAACAGTTATCGGAATAAGAATGGAAATAAGGTAGATAGTTTAGTAGGTTGGCTTGCCTAGCTTTCACTAGTAGGCACCATCACGACTCCCGAGGGCGGGAAATCCGGGTCATGACGCTAACTTGGGAGCAAGATGCTATGAATTACAATGTATAGAATTGTAGAGAAGAAAAATTAGATTCCCCTGATGGTGGTAAAAGTACGTTTATTAATAGGGCTAAATCTAACTAACCAGTCTCCTTGAATTATGAGTCCATTATGAGTATTTACTCAATCCATCCATTAATTTTGGAAGACTTGTAACAGTTGGCCGCTCCGGGTACAACCACCTTCACCCCTTCCTGCTTCATTGCAACCTTGCTTAAAGATCCCTTCTCAATTGCTACAGATGGCCCAACACTCTTTATGCTCGACTTGAGCATAGACTCCTCACCTGCTAATTGTTCAACTGTCTTGACTCTACTGGACCGAATCATCATGACAGTCTGTGATGGCTTCTTGGATTCCCCCTCCGCATGCACTATTTCAATCAAATTTGCTTCCTGATGGGCTGGCATCAGATTCCTGTTGATATTGGGTGCCTCGGGAGCTTGAACTTCAATTCTATTGGTATTAATGAGTTCCTGTATCATACTTTTTAAGTGTCAGCACTTCTCTGTGTCATGACCTAGAGTACCAGAACAATATTCATAGCTGATAGTATAATCAAGGTTTTTTGGAGGAGGATTTGGCAGTTTGGACTGTATCGGCCTCAGTATGTCCAGCTGTTTTAGCCTGTGGAACAGACTAGTGTATGATTCTCCCAACAGAGTAAAGGTTTTCTTTTTCTGCAACCTTTCATCCTTGAATGCTTGACTAGGCCGGAAACTTGGTCCGGGAGTGTTTTGGTAGGCTCGTGGATGTGGGTAAGTATTTTGTGGAACGGGAGCATGCCATTGTGTGTGGGCAGGAGGTTGGTTGTATGCTTGTGCATGGTGGACGGAAAAATGAGGTTCTGGTGGGGGATAGTAGTGTTGGGGTGGATTGTGGTGATAAGTTTGTTGGTGGGGTCGAGGTTGATTGTAGTGGTAAGGTGAACCTCTGGATCCGGACCAAGTTCCTGAATCAACCATTGTTTCTTCCTCTCTCTTCTTCTTCCCAATCCCTCCTATGCCGCCCTGAATAACCTGAGTAGTCGCTTTGATAGCCGAATAGCTCATGATTTTATTCGACTTGAGGCCCTCTTCTACCATGCCCCCCATCTTTACCACTTCATTGAATGACATTCCCACGGTTGAGACCAAATGGCCATAGTAAGTAGGTTCCAAAGTCTGTAGGAAGTAATTGACCATCTCACTTTCCTTCATTGAGGGATCTACTCTTGTTGCTTGCTCCCTCCATCGGAAACCATATTCTCTGAAGCTTTCACTGTGCTTCTTCTCTAGTTTAGTCAAGGACAGTCGATCTGGAATGATATCAAGATTGTATTGGAAGTGACAAGCAAATGCTTACGCCAAATCATCCCATGTGTACCATCTTCCATGGTCTTGGCGGGTATATCATTCCAATGTTGATCCACTCAAACTCTAACTGAAGTAAGCCATTAACAATTCATCTTTTCCTCCCACTCCCCTCATCTTGGTTCAAAAACCCCTCAAGTAGGCTACTAGATCACCGTGCCCGTTGTATAGATCGAACTTGGGCATCTTGAAACCTGCTGGTAATTGCACATTCGGGAACAGACATAGGTCTTTGTAGGCCACACTTACTTGCCCTCCCAACCCCCGCATGTCTCTGAATGATTATTCTAAGCTTTTAACTTTCCTGAACATCTCCTCCTGTTCGGTATTTTTGACTGGTTTATCAGCTTCTATCGGGAGGTCAAAGCGAGGAGTATAGGAATAGGTTTCTAGAGCTTTAAAAGTGGGCTCTGAGGGGTAGTATTGGTTGTCCTGGGCCTGGAACATAGGCTCGCTAGGAGATTTGTGGAGTGTAGCTGGTGGAGGTGCTACGAAGACAGGAGTTACTGGTGGAGGAGGGTATAGAATTGGTTTAGGGGGTGGAGATTGTGGTGTATGAGAAGTGGTGCCCTGGTAGTATTGGTAAATGGGAAAGCTCGGGGATAGATTGCGGCAGGATGATCCTGAGTTTGAGTCGGTGGTGGAGTGAAGGTAGGGTTAGCCGGGTAAGCGGATGGAGGTTGTCCTTTAGCCCAGTCCTGATAATTTCGGCCATTTGTTGTTTCAATTTGTACATCACTTCTTTCATGGCGTTAACGTCCAACTCTTCTCCTTCGATGACACTGGTGTCTACATCTGGGATAGACATGAATATTTCTTCTTTGGATCTGGTTTGGTATGGGTGTGTTGCCAGTATGCTTAGGTGAACTAACTGCTTGAATTCTGGAACAACAACCAAACTTGTTAGTGATTAGAGTTTTAACAAATAAGCAACCACACATAGGAATACAATGCACCTAGGCAATTAGTCATTTCTATCATGTATTTACTCGGTTTCTTCTGTCATCCCGGCTTTTCCTGACCTTTCCCTTTTATTGTTACTCACGCCTATCTTTTAGTCCCCTCACTTTTTTTCATTTTATTCTTTTCCTTTGGTTGTGGTCGAATCCTATGAAGATTGCCTACGTATCATGACCCCGCATGAATCAGACCGAGCGTAGTTCTGGGGTACAAGTAACAAAACCTTTTTTTGGGATGTTCGAATTTTCACAAAAAGAAAATATTTTGATTATAACGACTCAAACTAATGGACTTTGATGAAAGGAAAAACAAGCCAACATATTACAACAGAAGAAAATACAGGTTTGAAAACAAACTGACAGACTCCAATAGAAAGAAAATATAGACTCAAGTGAAAATCACGAATACATCAGTGCCTCACTGGTCCTGGGGTCCACGGGACATCATTCGGTCTCACCTCGGGCCGACATGCTAAATCCCCTTGGAGGTGGTAGAGACTTTCCATTATCCGGTGGACAAAGGTCATCACAGTGGCGAAAAACATAGATCTAGTCATATCCTCACAACTATTGCACTTCATTGTGATGTAGTCGGTGATCTTTCTGACTCTCTCTCTTATGACACCCTTTTCTTGCAACAAATGCCCAATCTGCCGTGCCCTGGCTTCCAGAGTTTGTTCGGCTGCTTGATTTTGTTCTTGAAGTTGTTGCAAATCTCTTTCCAAATGTTTTCTTTCAGCCTTGAATTCTTTCGCCTGTTTGATCATTTTGTCCTCAATGGTGATGACCCTTTTCTTTAACCCTGCAACCTCATTGTCGTATCTTTCTTTTAATTGTTTAACCGAGCGTGCTCATTCTTCTGCAATTTTAGCCAATTGCTTTCGAGCCCTGGCTAGTTCACCTTCTGCTTTGTTCAGATCAAAACTATATTCACCCACTTTCTGCCTCAGGTTATATATGAGATTTTCATCTTTGGCACTTCTGACAGGATTTTCTACCGTTATTTTCATTTTCTGAATCTGGGCTCGAAGGGCCTTATTTTCTTTGGCTAGTCTTTTCTTTTCAGCCTCATCCGCCGCTGCTTGTAAGCCATTCTCAAATTGAAGGTCTTTGACTTGCTTTTCCAGCTTTCCTATTATGGCCCTGTACTCATTTTCTTTGGCCAACCAAGCCCACAGTTCTTGCGATGCCTCGACGAATTCCTGAATGTGCGGTTTTTTGGCCGGTCTTTCTGGTTCGGCCCTTGCAGTGTTCTTCTTTCTATACCAGACAAGATAGGTGGGTGAGACCTCGCCTCTAGATAGGTCCCGCACTCAAGTGTTCGCCGTCAAATACTGGCACTCATTCCAAATAGAACGAACTGTTTCTTCGTGAAATTGGCCGTCAGAGCTAATCTCAACCGCGTAACTACTGAGATCTTCATCTGGATGCATCACCTGACACCTTCCCAATTGTCTCATCACTCGGTAGGGGAGCGTAAGGATGAATACCGCGAAGACCCATTAGGAGGAAATAAGGACCAGTGGCGGGTATATACACAATTTCTTCAACAGGAAGCCAACCTAGTGTCCATTCTATTTGTCCCGTAGTGATGGCACGAAGGCGGGCTATCCATTCTCCAAACCCCTCCGGTAACTTGAACTCTGAAATCCTTGTGTCGAACTCTTCAGTGCAACTTTTCTTTGCAGACCCATAACTCATATACTGAGGGTGGTGACACAGGTGTTCGATCATCCACATTTGTAGTAGCAAATTGCATCCCTCGAAGAAATCTGCCCCAGCTTTACAAGCTGTAAGAGCTCGGTATATCTCAGATATTATCATAGGGGCAAGGGTGCTCTTGGCATTGGTAATTAAGACTTTGACGACTCCAGCCACCCACAGATCGATATTCCCATCTTTTCGGGGAAACACCACAAGGCCTAAGAAAGCTACCATGAAATCGAAACGCCTATGTTCATCCCATTTTGCTTGGTTCCCTTTGCTACAAACCCCTCTTTCCGGATCGTTGAACCCTCCTATATGCCCGTACCTCCGGTATATAAAATGTAGAGTGGAAAAACCACCCTCCAACTCGGAATATGGGACTTTCTTGCTTATTTTTAACAAATCCATGAATTTGTGAGAGTTAATGGCTCTTGGAGCGATCAGATACTTATGCCTCAGCCCTTCAGTACTTCCCATATAACCTATTATCTCTTCCAAGGTGGGTGTGAATTCAAAATCCGAGAAATGCAAGACGTTGTGAGCCGGGTCCCAAAATATGGCCAACGCCTTTATGATGTCTCCCCTAGGACTTATCTTCATCAACCCGGTGAGACCTCCCAAATGCAGATTGACCTTATCTTGCTCTGACTTGCCCAGATCTTCCCACCACATACGCAACTCCAAAGAGATTTTGTTCATAACTGTTGCCGGCAAATTCTGACTCGTGCTCATTCTGCATGTTTATTAGGGTGTTTAGGCAAAATTAAGACTTATTTGACTCAAAAATAAAATTAACACACATTTTTTTTCAAAATAAAATAAAAACTCGGTTTTGCAAATACAGCCTTTCAGCATTTCGAGAACGAAGATTTTAAGGCTGCGTCAGGTAACCAGCCAAAACTTTGAAAAATGACCAAAGGTGGATGTTCTTGCAAAAGCAACCTTCCGGCGTCCTTTTGGGGACATTCGGCTATTTTTGACAAGAATGACATTACTTTAATTATTTTCAAATGAAAAATAAAATTTTTGTTCTTTTTAGGCTATTTTGCAAAAAAGGTAGTTGGACCCGATGGGGGTTGCCTACGTATCCCACATCCGGTAAGAATCATACTGGCGTAGTTCGGGCAATTTTGACAAAACAAAAGACCAACTTTTTTTCTTAAAAACAATAAAAATTCTCTTTTTGTTTTTTTTTCTTTTCAAATTTTCAGCAGAGTTTCGGTATATTTCGGGATATAGGTTTTCAAAATAGGTAGTTACCTCCATTAGCCCTCACACTGCTATTTTCTTTTCCAAACTCTTTCCTTTTATTCAAAAGCCGGTCAGCATGCAAATCCGAAGCAAATAAATGCACAAGTAGCAAGTAAGATGCATCAGGATGGTCTTTTTCATTTTTGGTACACCTGTCCTAGACAGACCCAACCCCTGTGTTGAGTCTCCAAAGTCAAAATGCACGTGATGCAGACAAACGTTCCTACTAGGGATCCGGCATGAGGTCTTGTTATACTAGGTTTAAAACCTGGGTTTATTTGTTCTAGACCTGGCTTACCCAAGCAGACAACTCGAGCCGAGGGGGGCTGTGTACTGGTAACCAAAAGATCATCCGGCTTTGCAACTTGTCTGAACCTCGTTCTATTTGGAATAGGACACTAACAGAAAGAAGTCACGACCAGCGTGCACTCCTCAGGAGAGAGAAGAGAGGGATTTCGTAGCAGTTTATATATACAGTTCAAATAATATCAAAGCGGTAAAAAGCAACATTTAGCACATTAGGCCCAAACATGTAACAAAATCAGATAAAGCCAAATATAATAATTTATCTAAGCTCGAATTCTGAACCCTGAACCAGAGATTCTGGGTTCGGTCCCCAGTAGAGTCGCCAGAGCTGTCACACCTCCTTTTTCCTACACCCGAAGGAGTGTATAAGGGAGTCTTTCCAATTTAAGTGACAATCGAAACGGGATTATTTATTTATTAAATTCAGAGTCGCCACTTGGGATATTTTATGGTATCCCAAGTTACTGGTTCGAATCCCGAATCAAGGAAAAATTGACTCTGTATTATAGTCTGCGAACACAGAAATCCGGGTAAGGAATTTTGTTAACCCGGGAGAAGGTGTTAGGCTTTCCCGAGTTCCGTGGTTCTAGCACGATCGCTCAACTGTTATATTCGGTTTAACCCTCTGATTTTAAAACATTTCGAACCTATGTGCAATTTTAACTGTATAACCGCTTTTGATCATTTTTAAGGAAGATTGCAACGTCATTTAAAAATACGTCTTGAACCATGTCACATAAATGCACCCACGGTCCCCGACACATTTTATCTAACGTTGTTGAGATTTGGATTTGGGTCACATGAAATGCACACCCGAGTTTAAAGAAATTAATTATTAAAATAACGCACCTAAAGCAACTACGCGTTTTTAACTTTGCGAGGGCCATGGAAAATTCGCTAAATGGCGCGCCTCGAGTTCTAAGAATTTTAAAAGAAATAGTTCAGCGAGGGCCATGCAATTGTCATTTTTTTGGTATGGCACACATCAAGTCTAATTTTAAAGGGTATTAGATTTAAGAGGGCCATAAACTATTTTATTGTCTAATACGGCGCACCTCCAATCTACTTTGTGACAGTCTAACTTAAATAAAGAAAGGCCTAATGGAATTCAAAAGGGTGTTTTGTGTTAAAGCTTAATCCTAGAAAACGGAATAAATAAACAAAGGGTCTGTTTCTTTTAGAACCTAAGCCCAAGAACTTGCAGTAACAAATGAACTAGTGATTTTAAAAATGATTTGTGCCAATCCTTGATAGCAGGCTCAGTTCGTGAACATTTCGGCAGAAAAACAAAGACTCAGGATCGAATCCTTGTGAGTCCATATCAACTCACATAGAAGTTAGGTTTCACATTAATGCCAACTCAGAATATTCATCAACTGATACCACACTGGAATCATTTAGATTAATTTAACAAAAAGAAACTTTAGTTTCTATTTTTAAAATGGTCAGTTCCCTAACTATCATATACCAGCCACTTACATGATTTCTAATTCAACCAATTATCCAATTAACAATTTCAAAAATCGATTTTCATATATTTTAGCATGACTCTCATCTTTAACATCGGAACGGATCATACTTGCACTTTAATTTCTGAGCTAACTTTCACACGTAAACACAAGGAATTCAAACTCATACAAACCATTTAAATGATACTTCTAATTAAGTATAACAATGCAAATCCAAATTGCAGAATAAACAATACTTCATCATAACAACCTCCAATTTTGAGATACAGAAAACCAAATGGCACCCTCAAGCAATCTACAGCATGTTTATCAGTCCATTCACACATGAGCTTCCATTTACAATTATAGGGCCAAGAATCCAATCGTTCATTCCAAATGACCAAACGACCTTAAATTATTGGGCATGAGTAAACAGACTAAACATATTTGAAAGAAAAATATTGAATTATTTCATAACAGGGGAAATTAAGGACATAAAAACAGCAGAAGCTAATAGAAGTTCAACATTAACCAATGCTTCTGTTCAAATTCATGCTTAAATTCTCATCTCTATACACAGATTCAGTCTGGTTCTAACTTGTAGCCCCTTATTTGTTAACAATGGTATGAGGAAATACCTGGAAATTGACAGAGGAAACAAAGGTGAAGAAGCAGTAGCTACAGCCGAGCAAAGACAACAGAAAACAGCAGAAAAGAGCAACAGTTCCCAGCAAAAAACCAGCTCAATTCCAGAAAATAATGTGTAATAATAACAAAGATCAACCAGAACTTCAGGCCAAACTCTTAAACCAAACAAAATCAAACCCTTTCAACCCCCATCTGAATTAGAAAATGTTTCAGGGCTTGAAAACTTTAGAAATCACAAAGAGAACAAGAAGTTTCAATGGAACAGTAAAAAACAGTACAGTATTCAGAATCCCAGAATGTTCTTCTCCCTTTTCAGTATTTTCAGAATCTCCATTCTATGTGTTTCAGAGTACCAGACTATTGTGTATATGAACTCAGTGCCTATCTCTCTCTCTCTCTCTCTTCGAATGTTCTGCCTTTTTAGGTCTGTATTTTTCAGCCTTTTTATGGGCATTCAATTAATGCAATCCCCATTACGAGTGCCCTTCTCTTATTTTAATTATCCTCACTAACTTGTTTTTTCTAAATTAATCAATTAGTGTCATTCCCATTATCAATTTCAGCTTTTTATTTCTTTAATCATACACTCAATTATCCACTCAATTATACACTCAATTAGTGCAATCCTAACCCTATTATCCACTAGAAACTTCTTTAATTAGGTAAACACTTGAATTAAACTTACATTAATCAGTTGATTATTATACACATTTAACCAAACTCAAGCTAATTCTTAATTTAACTGACTAAATTATTAAACGAGATATGATTTCCAAATTCTAAACAAACTGACCACACGAACTTATGAAACCGAGAACAAATTCACCAAACATTCTGAAAAACAAAACAACGAACAGAAGATAGTTTATACCAAACGATTGGTCGAGTTTTCAATTGAAATCGACCATAGAAAAGAAAAAGAGATGGGGAAAGATGAACAATAGAATAATACTAATGAAAATAAACAAAAACTAAGAAAGAACTCACCGGACAGGCTCGAACTTGGATTTGGCACTCTGAATCAACCCAAAATAATACCAAACGTTTGTTCTTGGTGCAGAACAAAACGAGCGTTATTATTTTGTGATGAAACAAGCTTGAATAAGCCCAGAAATCGAGCCAAATGATTTTTCATGCACTGGTCAGAATTTTAGGGTTCTAAGGCTCGAACTCAGATTCGATATTTGAGGAGTTCTGGATACATTCGAGGAAAACTAATGATATATTGGGCATGAGGGGGTTGTGTAGGTTATGGGGTGATTTGGGGTAGATTGGGTAAACTAGGGTTCAGGTCCGATCTTTGATTTGAAATTCGAGGGATTCCAGGGATATTTGAGGGATAAGGTTTGTGGATTCGGAAAGAGGGGAGTGAGGGGATTCTATGGTGTAAAGATGGGGTGATTTGGGTCATCAGAACCGCCGTGAGGCGATTTCCGGTGGGCGGAAGGCGGCGGTTCATGGTGGCGTTACATTTGGTCTCTGAAGGGATGAGAGATGGGGGGATGAAATGGGAAGGGTCGGGTTTTGGGGGGGTTGATATATTAAATGTTTGATTTAATTAGGGTCGTTGGATGATTGGAATCCAACGGCTCTGATTAAATTGTAAATGGGAAACGGGGTCGTTTTGGTTTCATGGGGAAAAATCGGCTCAGGGGCGGATACGGGCGAAGGGGCGAAGTTCTGGTCGTTGGATGTAGATGAATGGACAGTTGAGATCTGTTGAAATCAAAACGACGTAGTTCTGTCCCCATACTATGTCGTTTCGCTGGTCTCAGGGACCTGAAAGTTTGGACCTGGTATGGGGCGTGTTTTTTTGGACCTCGAGATTTGGGTTAAAAGAACAACCCAAACTTTGATTTTTCATTTCTTTACTTTTCAAATTAATTCCTTCTTTTCTTGTTTTATTTTTCCAAAAATTAAAATCCTAAATTAAGTTATAAAACCAAAATTAATCTTAAAAATACTAATTCACTCTAAATTATAATTAACATGAATAATCAATACCAAATTAAAAGAAAATCGCAAAATTTGACATTAAACACTAAAATGCAAAAATACGTTATTTTTTGTGAATTTTTTATTTCTGTAAAACAACATTTTACTAAACTAACCAAAAAATGTAAAATCAAATTCTAAGTGTAGATGCTATATTTTTTTGTATTTTTTAATGCATTAATAAAATTAAATATGCACACAAAAAATATACAAACAATCAGGAAAATCACACAGTAATTCCTAGAATAACACATAATTAAAGAAAAGACCTAATTTTGGGAATTCTTTTGGAGTAATTCGTGTGAGGCAAAAATCACGTGCTCACAACGTGTTTGTTCAAAGTGAACTTTAATCTGGTGGCTTATTTGCATACATTTATCTTGACTTAGATGTAAAACTCTCGTTTTTTATCGTGAGATTCATGACTCTGACATGGAGTTCTCGATCCTTTTTGTGTACGTGTAGTATATGTATTTTTGAAGAACTCATTCAACACTGTTTGAAGTGTTAATGCTTGATATGAGTAATACAACTAACTGAGTTGAGATGGTAAATAATGTCGGTATACTCTTAGGAATTCTATCTCCCAAGGCAATCAATTGTTTTGTATCACTTCTTGTAATGTCAGGTCAAATTGACTATTCTTCAAGTATAAGTAATCTCCCTAGTGTTTGAGTTTTGAGGTATGAGGACTCAAACACTGGAATCATAATTTGACAGTCTGCAGTTTAATAGTCCACAGTAGGATAGTTAGTTTCGATATTGATGGACTTTCAAATGGTCCAGTTCCAACATAGGGACGGTACTGAAGCTCTTTTTATCAAATATTTGTTACTCTGGATGGGAACTACGGAGGTTCCAAAATGTTGCCGAAACCGGAGTAATTTTCACTGCTTTCTTTATAAATTTCTTGCATCATATATTTTGTTTGTTTGGCCCATGTGGTATTTTAGCTTTTGGAGCCTTGAATATTCTCAAATATAATTCTCCTTCAACAAGACAGTAGAAGATGAGACGTACTCAGAGTTATCGGGAGCATGTTTGCCTTTGAATAAAGTTTCATTCTACAGGTAATAAATGAATATTATGCCAATTCCAAATTAAATTAGTCAGACTTACCTCATTTTCATTCTAATTGATGATAGATCAGAGATTGCCTAAATAAGGGATGGCTCGATCCCGAGACTGTTTGATCCGAAAACGATATTTCTCAATAAGATCTAGGGGTTGCTTTCGGAGTTAGTGATATCAACAGTAGATCCGAGACTAGCACATCCGGCTCGATTTTCTTGGGCTGCATAGTTTTCTTGGATTTGATCAATCGTTAAATCAATATTTTTGCTCTGAGTCCCCAAGCTAATTTAATCCCTTTATCTTCTTGAATTAAAATTGCATTTACCGAGATATCCGAGATAATTTGGTGTACCGACAATCATCTTTCTCCTCGAAATTTTGAAAGTAATGATGCATTGTTGTTAGATAGCAAGTTCGAATGATTCGATTTTTCGGACTAAACCGATCTTTCGAAGTTCTGTAACTTTATCTTTTATTATTTGACTCTAGCTTCTTATTTTTCTTGACCGGATTATACCGCGGGCCAATATTGAGCATATAAACCTTTATATTCGGTGTCGAGTCTCGACCAACGTAAACCTTCCTATTTGGGAAGTCAATGATAATTTCTAGTTCTTTAGTATTTGACCTCGTGGCTTCTGATGCCTTCGGTTCAATGATTGCTTCCGAAAATATTTGTATAATTGTCCAAGGTTATTAGAACCTTCCTTCCTCGTGGTCTATTCCATCCCGCAGCTATCTCTTCTTTTTCAGTTGTTAGGTATGGTATCTTTGTAAGCAATTTCGTGGCTTTTTTACCCATGTTCCTCCTAATCTTCATTCTTCTCCTATGCAATTTTACAATTTAGCAAGGTAATTCCTTACCTGTTCGGGTAGATCCGGATCTTTTTCAGCCCGTGAAGAAAATCTCGTATCTGTTTGCTCAGACCTTTTTTTTTTTAGATTTTTGCCTTTAGATTCGGATCACCCAAGAATCACATCCGCTTGATCTCGGGACCTGTTTTTGACTTTCAATTGAATGAACGTGTCTTCCTCTATTCAAAGTTTTGTATTACATCGAATGTAAATTTTACTCCTCAGTTCCGGGAAGGTCCGACATTATTTTTCTAACGCCTTCAATCGGATCCGGAATCACCTCGGTTTGGTTTTCGAACCTGGTGTATCTGAACCTCCTATTCCGGAACTGTTTCGTACATATCCATTATAATGAGTTCTGGTACTGATAGTTGCGGTAACAATATATTGATGTACATTCTCCATTTTTCTCTGCTTGTTGCTTACATATCATTATCATGGCTATTCTTTCCTTTTTATTTTGCATGGTAAAGCCATCTCCAACTTGGTTGTCCTCAACTGTGTTGATTGGTAAATTTTGGCCATGATGAAGGTTTAAACTGAAAACAAGCGAATATTAACAAAAATTGTTACTATCTTTGGATGAATAACAAATTTGCTTGAGTTCCCGATAACGGAACCAATCTGTTTAACCCAAAAAATAGTTTTCAAGGTCAAAACAATAATTTTATATGACGGGCCACAAGCAACCGATTCAATCCGAAAGATAAAATTTTGTTAATACAACGTGATAGAGAAGTGGGGAATAAATTCAATGACAGATAATATAATAAAAATAAAACAGAGAAGAAAGAATTCTTATTGAATGATCCTTAATAGGATAATGAGCCGAACAGAACTTGAAGGGCCGAACTATGCTAACTTGAGAGCAAGATGCTATGAATTACAATGTATAGAATTGTAGAGAAGAAAAATAGATTCCCCTAATGGTGGTAAAAGTACGTCTATTTATAGGGCTAAATCTAAGTAACCAGTCTCCTAGAATTATGGGTCCATTATGAGCATTTACTCAATCCATCCATTACTTTTGGAAGACTTGTAACAGTTGTGTAAATGCTGAAATTCCGTAACTGATGAGTTAATTCTGTAATTGATGAGTTAATTCCATAACTGATGAGTTAATTTCGTAACTGATGAGTCAATTTCGTGCCTGTTGAGTCAATCTTGTAATTGATTGTCTTGTTCTGACCGTTACAATCATTTATTGCATTTATTAATAATTGATTTGTAACTGATGGTGTAATGATGGTAAATCCCATATAATCCGGAATTAATTGATTCCTTCCTCATTTGTAATTATGAGATATTCTCCCGCACCTGATCCGGGCTATTTCATGATGATTAGTTCCGAGGCTAACAGGCACGGTACGAGTATGTTCGGTCCCGAGGGTGTTTCACATATCATCTTTACATGTCATTCTTCACTTTTTTTCAAACTTTGTTGATACGTGTCGCCATTTAATAAACCCACATGACGAGTCTAATTTTTACTAATACATAATAGGATAACACATGGACCAGAATTGCAAATAACGCATAGCTCAGAATGAAAAATAGAGGTCAAAATCATGGGGACCAACCATTTAATTGTATATTTACTTCTTATTTAGCTTTGTACTCCCTACTTAGCAATTAATACGAGGAGACTAATTGTCAATGCACAACAAATTTGTTAGGAAACTAAATATGAAGAGAATTATTCTTGAATATCCTTCAAATTCCTAAGGAGGCATAAAAAAATGAAAAAATGTTCGCGGAATTAAGCCAAGGCTGTAGGTGGGGGGATATATGGCTCTTCGAAATGGCCTTCCAGTCACCCGGCGTTGTCTAGGTTATCATACTAAATTGTTATTATGTTTTTCCTTGTATTAATTCGTCGCCAAATGAGCCAATTAACAAAATAGAGTAGGTGTAATCAGGGACTTCTTAACAAAATTGGGGCCAAAGCCAAATTTTAGAGACGGCCTAAGTAACAATATCAACAATAAATTTTCAATGAAAAAGTATAAAATAAAGGTAGAATAATAAAATCGGCTAAAGAATTTGATAAGTTGATATACATCAATAACATACCCAGTGAAAACCAACAGTGGTATCTAGGAAGGTAAAGTGTATGTAGACCTTATCTTTATCTTGAAAGTTAGAGAGATTATTTCCGAAAGACTCGTAGATTAAGAGAAAGCATGGCAAAAAAAGTCAGATAAAGACAATCAATTCATTGCAATATGAAAATGAAAGTAACGAAAGCGAATAAGTCATGATAAAGTAGTCTAAAAAGGAGCAGTAGCTATCACAAATAAATAAGATAATCGAAGTACAAGAAACAATATTTAGTAGCAGAAATCAAAGGGTAAGAAACTATAGAGCAAGATACGTTGATATATAAGTTGCCGACCGAGAGACTTTTAATATTGAGAATAAGAATAGTAGAGAGAATGAAAAATGTAAATATATAAATAATAATGTGGGCCCGTATTAGTTGTTAGGATACAAATGAGTAAACAAAAAAATACTCCTAGCTACCCTAACCATGTAAGAACAATTCATTAAAAATTATTTCACTATCTAATTATTACAATGATCCTCAGATTAAAGTTATTGTACTTTCGCTCCAAAAATTCTTTTTAAATTTAAATATATACATATTTTCTAAATAATACATATCTTTAAGGAAAAAATGGGGGCCCCAAAAAGGGGGGAAGTGCACGGTTAGCCACTATTTAAAGATGTCTTTACTCTTTATCCATGCTTAAGATGTATTTACTTTTTAGCCAGTGCTTAATAATCTTTTACCCACCCGGACGAAAATACCCCTGTGTTAGACATAGGTGTTGTGTAAATATTAAGGACTACTTGTCCTTAGTTTTTGAACTTGTAACTCTAAGTTCAGGACTACATGTCCTTAATTTTTGAACTTGTAACTCTAAGTTCAGGACTACATGTCCTTAACTTTTGAACTTGGAACTCGAAGTTCAGGACCACATGTCCTTAATTTCTGTGCTTATAACTCTAAGTTAAGGACTATCTGTCCTTAATTTCTGTGCTCGTAACTCTAAGTTAAGGACTACTTGTCCTTAATTTCTGTGCTTGTAACTCTAAGTTAAGGACCAAGTGTCCTTAATTTTTGAACTTCCAACTCTAAGTTCAGGACCAAGTGTCCTTAACTAATGAGCTTGTTAATATAAGTTGAGGACTAGCCGTCCTTAATTTATGAGCTTGTAAGTCTAAGTTAAGGACTACTTGTCTTTAGTTTTTGAACTTGTAACTCTAAGTTTAGGACTACGTCTTTAACTTTTGAACTTGTAACTCTAAGTTCAGGATTACATGTCCTTAACTTTTGAACTTGGAACTCGAATTTCAAGACCACCTGTCCTTAATTTCTGTGCTTGTAACTCTAAGTTCAGGACTACACGTCACAAATGACGCTAATAAATCAAATTGTCTTTCTACATAAGTCAAGTATTCTGCATCAAAATCAGCTTCAGCATCTTTGTCAGTATTTTGCATCGTTAGACTTGAAAGTATTGTTAGTATTCTGCATCTTTCGCCATCACCAAGTATTCTGCATCAAAATCAACTTGTCTTTCTTCATAAGTCAAGTATTCTTCATAAATCAAATATTACTAGTAAGGCCGTCTCCATCAAAAGCAGCTTCGGCAAAGCAAAAAAATTAATTTGGGGATTGAAAACTCATAGACTAAAAAAAAGAATGAGGAACAAGTAGAACAGTTCATAAGATGTAAGGAAAGAATCTGAAAATGACGTATCTATCCAACCCACTGTATTTCCGTTTGGGAAGGAAAGGATAACTCAGTCTTTTCATATTAATTTTAATAGACTTGTGGCTACTTTTGCTCAGCATTAAAAATACTGAATAAAAAGTAAATACCACTTTAAAAAGTAACTACCCCACGTAATTTTTATCCCAAAAAGTTAGAGCCCCAAGCGATTATTTTAGTGGCCTTATAGTCTAGCCACCCATGGGAAGGATGGTTGAGATTTTATTACCTCTTAATTTTAGGTGTTTGGTTTGAATCCTCGAAAAATGGAGGACGTTTTATCTTCTAATTGAGCCTATTCGACAAAAATTTATACTCTATCCGTTTACTTTTACTTGTTCATTATGGACTTTGCATACCCTTTAAAAAATAATAAATGAAGTACATATTTTATCATGATACCCATATTAATTTATGCATATTTTTAATGGATTTTAAAAAAAATGATTTGAAATGAGTAATTAATGTTGTGGGTATAACAGGAAAAAAGAAAATGTATTCTCTTGATATGCTAAAAGTAATAAGTAAAAGTGAAAATCTATTTTTAGAATATTGGATAAGTAAAAGTGAACGGATGGAATAGTTAGTTGAGTGAATTTCAAATATATCACATGATTAAACCGAAAGAGAAGCAAATTAAACTCGAGGATACGAACAAGCACAAGTATTTTATAATCCCAATATTGATATGTGAATTAGAAATCGGTTAAGGTTCAATTTTTATACATAATTTTAAACCATCACGCGCAGAGACGAAGCCAGAATTTTAAGTTTATGGGTTCAGGATTCTAATCGTTTTAAGTTACTGAGTTCTAAACTAATAATTTATACATTTCAATGGATTTTTAAGACAAATACAGGGTTCGAACCAAAGCTAATGGGTTCGGCCGAACCCGGTAACGGTACTCTAGCTCCGCCCTTGATCACACACAGTCGGTGTCGGAGCCACCTTGGTATATATATATATATATATTAAGCCCCTTCAATATCATTATATATTTATTTCTTTATATTTTGACTTTGCTTACTAAAAATATTAGCTCTACCTCTGCATACAACCCATGATATGAGACCTAAGAAAGGGGAAGCACAAGGAAGTTGAATTTTGAGTGTGGTATCTTCAAATGTGGAAAGGTACATAGCCATGCATGGCTCATTATGCTTAGCCCATAAGCTTTTGGGACGTACGTACGTAACCTATTTATTCATATTTCACCAACCACATTCATTGACTAAATTTACTCCTCCCTCACCAAAAAGCAAAACCGATCAGTTTTCTGAATAACTCATTCGATCGATACTGCAAATAATTAAGCAAACAGAAGAAATCAAACGGGGAAAACAGTTGAAAATTAAGAGACATTAAATAGAGACGTTTTAAATGATGTGTTTGTAGTTATGAGAAGGGGAAAGGAGGTTCTGTAAATGTAGGCAGCTGCCTTTCATTAAATTTTCTTGAATTCACTTAAATGCAGAATTCAAGAGAGAGATCTGTGCAACTGCATTTAAGCACACCTCGCTTTCTACAAGTTATTGTCTTCCTTCGTCACCTTGCTGAGAGTACCGCCGGCCTCTTCATCTTTTTTAATGCTTCTCAACCTCTTCGTCCCTTCATTTACAACCACCACTGCTCTTTTGTGTAAACAAAAACATAAAAACTGTCCAATAATTGTGGAAATTTCATTAAACGTATTGTAAGTCAAATTTAATTGATATAGTTTTATTTTAAAAAAATGCTTACTGGTATGGGTCTGTTGATAACATGTTATGCATGCTACGGCAGGGGAGGAGGGCTCTAATCGAGTTGTTAGATGTCTCTTGAGTCGCTCCTCTATCTTTCGTGAAAGCATATGATCGAGTCGTTACGTTAAACATCTAATCCTAGTCTTAATGTTATTTGTGTTTGGAGGGGAGAGGGGATAGTGAGAGTACAAGAGGGGAGGGGGTGAATTGTAACCAATTTCAAAACTTAGTTGACTATGAGAGAACTTAGTCGACTAGACTTCACACAGGAATTAATCACAACAGAAATAAATTGTGCAAACAGAAAAGTAAGGAGACGCAACAGTTTTTAAACTGGTTCAGTACTGGTGTGGTACCTACATCCAGTTCTCTTGGGTCACAAGAGTTCTCTTAGATCTTCAGTAAGCTTTTACAATAGTGATGGTTTTAGTACGTTCACCATCAACGATATACAACAACAATGTTTCTTTCTTGTGTTGATACAACTCTTGTTTTGGTTTCTAACTCTTTCTATCTTTTTCGATACTTGTAGACTCAAGAATACAGTATTTGTACTAAGAACTAGAAAGGTGTAGAAACAAATGTGAAGTTGCGTGATCTACTTTGCCCTTTGACTTCTCTTTTATATGCTTGATGAGTCTTCTGATTCCTTGTTTTCTGGGATCACACAACAACAATGATTGGAGGATTTTCCTTGTGAGGCATAGATATCTAAGAGTGAGACCCAATGTTAGCCTCATGAATCTTGATGAGAAGTGTGGCTAGATTCATTCTTAACTTGAAGAATTGGTTCCTCCAATTATCCTTGATTAGAACTTCCGTAGATTGTCCTTTGATTTACTCTCTATCCTTGATTAGCTCTTTTTCTCTTGCGCACTTGAGGATCTTTAGCAGATCTGATAAATTGACTTTCCTTCCTTGTTCTTTGATTGATTGATTCTCTTTCCATTTGATGCAAAGTTCAATATACATAGTTGCTGGCTTCCTCTGATTTCCTCATAGGATTTTCTTTCCTTTCATTCATCAATGTCATTGCTAATTTGCACAAAATGAGATGTCATTAGTCACAGTGTTTTTGATTATTGATCATTATTAAAATTCTAAACTTAATAATATCTCCCTTTTTGATGATGACAATAATCCAAAAAGAGTTCGACTAATTTAGGGTATACTTCCCTTTACTTTACGAGTGTACTTCTGCTCTCCTCGCTTTGAGCTATGATATTCCTTATTTGTTGCTACTCCTGTCTTTGTACTCTTTTTCTTCTCCCCCTTTGACATTAATCAAAAAGAGAAGAAGAGAACAATAGTTAATAATAGTACTAGTTAAGCAGGCAAAAAAAATATGTCGGCCATAGTCGACTGACATGCCCATCTAGACACAACTAAAAGAAAAGTTTTAACATCCTACACACAAAACAAAAGGAAAAAGATTGTTTAAATAATCCAGACACTTAACTTCCAAGGAAATACTTCAAGGTATTGATCACTTTGGTGCAGAAACTATCAGTTGAGGCATCAATCTCCTTGGTGACTTTGGTCAGCTTCTCAGTTATATCATGCATAACCCTGATTCCTTGCCTCTTTGTGGCTTGGAGAGTGATCCTTAACCTAGCCGCAACTGCTCCGATTTTCTTTATTACTTCTTTTATCTTGTCCATCTGTTCCTGCATAGAGGTTAGCAGTTCCTTGATACATGCATTATTTTGCTGTATTAGTAGCAACTGATCTAAGGAAGAGGATTTGCTTGCTTCAGATTTAATCCCCCCAGTGCCCTGTTGAGGAGTGGATTCTGGTGCCTTGTCTTTCTTGAACCAGGTTCCCTCAACCAAGGTATATCCCATCATGGCAAATGCAGTCTTGTCATATGTGCTTGAGATGGTTTTAGGGGCATAGAGAGACAGATCTACTTTTATAACTTACAAGATGTAAGAGATTAGTAAACCATAAGGCAAACTGTTAGCAGAAGATGAGACATCCCTGATGCTTTCAAGCATATACTGACGCACCCAAGCAAACTAATTAATAGCCTTCCCGTTCACAAGACAGTACATGACAAACACATCTTGGAGAGACAGGGTGCTAAGTGAACCAGGGGGTAGCAAAGTGGTAGAAATAATGTGGGCTAGTACACGGTGCACAAATTTTTAAATTTTTGGCACCAATGTCAGGGGGTTTTCAGACAACACACTTTTTGTTTCCTCAAACGACACTTCAAAATTATCAGGCCAAGAATGTTGCACAAATAAACTATACCCAACAAACTTTATTGTAAAGATTTTCTCAAATTAATAACTATTAAGAATAATGCGAGTTCCCAAAACCATGGATTCTAAATCATCTTTATCATTCACAAACAGATTTGCATAAAACATACGCACAGACTCTTCATAGACAGTGTCACCAATATTAGCAAATAGAGAGATAAGTTTTTGAGTTTTAAATACAGAGATAATAACACAGTGAGAGTTTTTCATAGATTTCAAACTTACAGTGTGACCATAAGCACTCGACTTCCCTTTGAAAAAGCCAAACCTTTCCTTCTATTCCGGACCATAGAAATTCATCTTGTTTTTAGGCCCAAACTCTATTCTTTCTGTTTTCCCTATCTTTTGAGACGATTGTTTAGGGATGGACTCCATTGAGCATTTACAACCCTCTTTTGAGCAACGAGAATATCTTCTTGAGAATCATTAGACTCATCCTCGGATAGTGGATGATCTGTGCTTTCTGAGGACTCATCCACAGGATCATCAGTTTGATGGTTTTCTTGAAGCTATGGCTTCTTCTAGGCATGGAGAAGGATGTAGAGGTTTTTATTTTGGCCATGAGTAAGAGAGAGCAGAGAGAGAGAATGACTTTCTTTGAGAAACTGGGAGATATGATCGAGAGAGAAGAGGTTAAAATGGGGTGAATGGATGCCTCGATTCTGAGAGAGACGTGTGAAAGGCAACTGAAAAGTTACCTTCTGCAAGCCCACCGTCAGTCTGATAATAAATGCATGTACAGGGTAATCAAGTACTCAGAGATTTTTAGGACATAAATCACGAAGATCAATTATGAATTTTTTTCTAATCTAGACAAACTAAGAGCAATTAGACGGGAATCAAACAAATATCAATTTTGTCACGAAGGAAACAATATCTTTCTTCAAGGAATGGTTTTGTAAAAATATCTGCTAACTAATTTTCAATATTGACAGATTCTAACACAATATCACCTTTAACAACATGATCACAGATAAAATGATGCTTAATCTCAATATGGTTAGCCCTAAAATGATGCTTAGAATTTTTTGAAAGGCAAATAGCACTAGTGTTATCACACATAATAGGAACACAATTAAGACGTAAATCATAGTCTAAATATTGATGCATAATACATAGAACTTGTGTGCAGCAGTTTCCCATAACCCAATATTCTGCTTCAGTAGTAGATAGGGCAACACAACTTTTCTTCTTGTTGTGCCAGGATATAAGAGTTTTTCCAAGTAATTGGCACGTTCCACTTGTGTTTTTCCTGTCAATTTTATCACCTACAAAGTCTGCATTTGAAAAACCTTTGAGATCAAAGACATTTAAGCTTTTGTACCATAATCCATAGTCGACTGTCCCTATCAGATATATGATAATACGTTTAACAACAGTCAAGTGGGATTCTTTGGGAGCTGACTGATATCTTGCACATTTGCAAACACTAAATGTCGCACCTCCTTTTTCCGCACCCGAGGGGGCGCAGGGGAGTTTTTTCCAATTAAAGGACAATCGAAACGGGATTTGTTTAATTATTTCAGAGTCGCCACTTGGGAGATTTAGGGTGTCCCAAGTCACCAATTTTAATCCCGAATCGAGGAAAATAATGACTCTATATTACAGCCTGCGTACCAGAAATCCGGATAAGGAATTTTATTAACCCGGGAGAAGGTGTTAGGCATTCCCGAGTTCCGTGGTTCTAGCACGGTCGCTCAACTGTTATATTCGGCTTATTTATCTGATTTTAAATACAATTATGAACTTATGTGCAAATTTTAACTTTTAACCGCTTTATTATTATTGTTTTTACAAGAATGTGAACATCGCTTAAAACACGTCTTTGGACTGCGTCACATGAAATGCACCCACAATCCGGAACGCATTTTATTTGATGTTTTGAGATTTGGATTTGGGTCGCATGAAATGCACACCCGAGCTTAAGAAAGTAAATTATTAAACACGCGCCTAAAGAGACTATCGCGTTATTATTTCGCGGAGGTCGTGAAATTCGCTACACGAACCTCCTGAATTCTAAGTAATTTTAAACAAGTATTTACTGAGGGCCCCACAATTTGTGTTTTTATTCGGCGAGGCTCATCTCATTCTTATTTTTTAAAAGGAATTTGCAACGTCATGGAAATGCATCTCATACCACGTCACAGTCAATGTACCCGTGATTAGAGACACATTTCGATTTCGTTGAGATTTGGATTTGGGTCACATAAATGTGCACCCGAGTTTAGGGAGATAACATTATTAAAGGCGCGCCTACAACAACTAGCGCATTATTATTTTGGGGTAGGGCCGTGAAATTTGCTAAACGGCCCGTCCCGGAATCTAAGTATTTAAGACATATATTTTGTGAGGGCTTCGCAATCCATACATTTTTATTTGGCGAAGCTAGTCTCGTTTTTTTTTTTATTTATTTATTTGAGGGCAAACTTAAAGCAACTACGATTTTCTACCAATGAAATCATCCGAGGTTAAACAAAAAAACAACGATTCTAACAGGTAATAATATCCAGGGTAAAAATGAAAAAAATAGAATAACTTCGTTCATATGCTCACATTTACTTTAAGCATGCAGTAACTAAACATAGAATAAACATTTTTAACATAACAACAAAAATTGCATTGTTGACATTCATATATATCGAATATTCTCATTTATTGCCTTGAACCATAATATGCAAAATGAATGAAATGAGACAAAGGACGAAGAACACCAACCTTCGAACCTCGACAATCCTAGAACGACAAACAGTGCTTCCTACGAAACTCAAACCGGACTTCACTGAACAAGGCACAACAACGAAAACCCCGAAACAAATTCGACGGACCGGACCTCGACTCAGCTTTTGGGCTTTGGACTGGAACTCGACTTCAACTCGACCTCACTGACGGACTGTTTGGTCGACGACTGTGGGGTCAACGGGCAGTGTTTGACGGGGAGGGCTCCTAGGTTTTTGCTAGGGTTTTGTGGTAAGGAAGAAGGCGATGGGGCTGGTGGTTTCACTGGTTTTTCGTGGGTGGTTTTACGGGAGGGTTTGGAGCTTGGTAGTGCTGGGAGCTGAAGGCTTGTTGATGGAGATGCGTTGGAAGCTTGGTGGTCAGTGGTCGACGATGGCGGAGCTCGCAACGGCAACAATGGCGGATTCAAGGAGGAGGAAGGCGATGGTTATGGCGGTGTTTGGACGGTGTCAAGGAGCTGGTTGTTGCTGTATTTTTCCGGCGCGACGCCTGTGTACGTGAAGCTGCAGTTGGAGAGGTCGTTTGGGCAGTTGACGACGGGGGGTGGTTGGACGACGCAGCAGCGATGGCTGCTGCTTGACGGGTGGTCGATGGGTGCTGCTGGGGTTCGGACGGTGGAAGGGCTGGTCTCAGTAGGTGTTTGGACGTAGGGGGAGTGGGGTATGGTCGCTGGGTAGTGACGACGACGGCAGTGACGGGTTGACGACGGGAGGAGCTGGTGGGTTTTCGTCGAACGTTGGTGGTTATGGCGTCGGGGCAGGTGGTCGACGGTAGGGTCGACGGGCCTGTTTGGTTGACGATGGTGGAAGGCGATGAGGAGTTGGGCTTTAGGCGTTGGTTAGGGACGTGAGGGTTTTCGGTTATGGCGTCGTAGGGTTTTTCTGCTTCTTCTTCTCAAGAAGAAGATGAACAGTACCGTTCCAACAAAAAAAAAATTTAAAAAAAAATCCTCCCTTTTCCAGGTTTGTCCGTGTATTTGACATGGGTTTGTCAAGAAAAATGAGCCCCACGCGTGGTGGGGTTCAAGGTTTATGTCCCCCACGCGTGGTGGGGTTCCCCATGTGTCCTGGACACGGTTTATTATGGGTTAGGTCCGAAATTAGGCCTAAAACCGGGTAGTTTGAACCCGGATATTATTCTTTTGCCCGGACCCGAGAAATAGAAAAATGTTGCTTAACTAATCCTATGTAAGCAAAATAACTACCAAAAATAAGACTAGTATTTAACAAAACTATATCTTTTTTTTAAATATTTTTAAGGATTTAAAATAGCTACAAAATATTAATAAAACTATTTCTTGTAATTTTCGTAAATATTAAGATAAAATATGAAGTAATATTTTTGTATTTTTTTTTCAAAGTTAAAATAACTATAAAATATTAATAAAACTATTTTTTTGTAATTTTCGTTTTTTTAATAAAGACAAAAATATGAAATAATATTTTTTGTATTAAAACGACTTCAAAACATTAATAGAATTATATATATTTTTTTTGTAATTTTCGAATTTATATAAAGTACCAAAATAAAGTACAATTTTTTTGTATTTTTCTAGTTTATGAGAAATACATAAACTAAAATTATATATATATTTTTGTGATTTTCTTTTTGCAACGAAATAAAGTAAAAATAGTTAAAATAGCTATACTAGACCCAATTTCACATATTCACGCTAAAAATGTGAAAATTCTCGGGGAGGGTCAAAAATCACGTGCTTACAGCTGCCCCTCTTTGACTGGAAACACGAAGAGTTTTCCGACAAAGAACGACTAGCCGTGTTTTTGACCCGACCATTACTTGGACGGACTACACTTGAGGAAAGGGAGGGAATGTGACCGAGCCCTGGTATCCGAGCTGCCTACATATCCTTGGTTATACAGGAATCAGGCCACGTGTAGTTCGGGTATGAGAGAGATGGTAGAAGTGTACCGAGGTGAAGAGCCGATCGAGGTACCGTTCCGTTGAGGTTCCGGTCCGCGGTCCTGTCATTACAACAAAAATGAAAACTGAAAAAGACTAACTAAGCCTATCAGCTACTAGTTACAAGGATTCCTATCTCTTAAGTCTTCTGAAACTTGGTCTTGAGTCTTGAATGGTGCTTCATACAGACTTTGGATCTGAACCTTGATACTTGCTAGTTGTAGGTGCTAGTTCTTGAGCAGACCACATTTGTTCTCCACTTCCGTAATTTGGGCTTTTCTCTTTCTTCTTTTTTTTTCTTCTTTCTTTTTTTTTCCTTGTTTTTTTTTTATGTTTTTGTGACCAGCTTCTGTTGATCATCCCAGACTATTGATTCGCGTTCTTGAGGCGAGCTTCTAACTTGGATTGAATGCTGGGGATTTCTGTTGTAATCCTTCTGCTTTCCAGTGGGTCACTGCTTGATTTTGAAAAACGTTTCTCCGTTCTACAGGCGGACTCCTGACTTCTTCTATCTTCGACACGCAACAAACTCCGTTCTACAGGCGGGTCCCTGAAAATCAAAACAAACAAAACAAACAAAATTTCCTAACCAGTTTGTACTGGGAAGATTTGTGAGTCGTTAGCAAAATTGTAACTCACTTACACTATTGATGCAATGATGAGAGTAAACTAAAGACTAGGATGTGCATCTCCTATGAGTAAAACCAAAACTCTTGCTAGCAAATGTGTCTGCTAAAACCTCAATGACTCAAACTAGAAAGTGCTTCTTCTATGGTTGAATCGGAATGAGCTAAAACTAGGAAGTGCATCTCCTAAGGGTGAAAACTTCAGTGACTAGAACTAGGAAGTGCGTCTCCTATGAATAAAATCTCGATTAGGAAGTGCGTCTCCTACGGGTAAACTTTAAAAAAACTGGACTAGGAATTGTGTCTCCTATGGTCGAACTTAAAATGAATCAAACTAAGAAGTGCATTTCCTAAGGGCGAAATATCGATTCCGGAAGTGCGTCTCCTAAAGCAAAAGTATAACCTGAGCGAACCAGACTAGGAAGTGTGTCTCCTAACAATGAAAACTTAATTCAGGAAGTGCGTTTCCTGTGCATGGAATTAAACTTAGGAAGTGCGTCTCCTAGGGGTAAAACTAAACTTTAGGAAGTGCGTCTCCTAATGGTAAAACTGAACTTAGGAAGTGCGTCTCCTACTGGTGAAACTTTTTAGGAAGTGTGTCTCCTACTTGTGAAACTTTTTAGGAAGTGCGTCTCCTATTTGTGAAACTTAGGTTAGGAAGTGCGTCTCCTATTGGTACAATGGACTTAGGAAGTGCGTCTCCTATTGGTGAAACTGAACTTAGGAAGTGCGTCTCCTATTGGTGAACCTATTCTTAGGAAGTGCGTCTCCTATGGTAGAACTAAACTTAGGAAGTGCGTCTCCTATGGGTGAAATGAACTTAGGAAGTGCGTCTCCTATGGTGAAACTGAACTTTAGGAAGTGCGTCTCCTATGGTGAAACTGACTTAGGAAGTGCGTCTCCTATTGATGAAACTTGCTTAGGAAGTGCGTCTCCTATCGGTGAACTTAACTTAGGAAGTGCGTCTCCTATTGGTGAAATCAACTTAGGAAGTGCGTCTCCTACTGGTGAAACTTGTCTTAGGAAGTGCGTCTCCTACTGGTAAAACTTGCTTAGGAAGTGCGTCTCCTCATGGTAAAACTGAACTTAGGAAGTGCGTCTCCTATGGTAAAACTGAACTTAGGAAGTGCGTCTCCTATGATAAACTTGCTTAGGAAGTGCGTCTCCTATTGGTGAAACTTGCTTTAGGAAGTGCGTCTCCTATGGTGAAACTGAACTTTAGGAAGTGCGTCTCCTATGGTGAAACATATCTTAGGAAGTGCGTCTCCTATTGGTGAAACTGAAACTTAGGAAGTGCGTCTCCTATGGGTACAATAAACTTAGGAAGTGCGTCTCCTATTGGTAGAACTGAACTTAGGAAGTGCGTCTCCTATGGTAAAACTGGACTTTAGGAAGTGCGTCTCCTATGGCAAAATTGAACTTAGGAAGTGCGTCTCCTATTGGGTACAACAAACTTAGGAAGTGCGTCTCCTATTGAGAAAAACTGTTCTTAGGAAGTGCGTCTCCTACTGGGTGAAACTATTCTTAGGAAGTGCGTCTCCTGTTGGTGAAACTGACTTAGGAAGTGCGTCTCCTGTGGGTACAATAAACTTAGGAAGTGCGTCTCCTATGGGTACAATAAACTTAGGAAGTGCGTCTCCTATTGGTAGAACTGAACTTAGGAAGTGCGTCTCCTATGGGTAAAACTAAAACAAACTTAGGAGGAAATGCATCTCCTATGGGTAACGACGTGGAATGTATGCCTCTGTTATCTGGGCGGGCTCCCAACTTCAATACTTGAAACGTAAAGACTTGGAATGTATGCCTCTATTATCTGGGCGGGCTCCCAATTTCAACACTTGAAATAAAAAGACTGAATGTATGCCTCTATTATCTGGGCGGGCTCCCAATTTCAACACTTGAAATAAAAAGACTGAATGTATGCCTCTGTTATCTGGGCGGGCTCCCAATTTCAACACTTGAAAAGTAAAGACTGAATCTATGCCTCTGTTATCTGGGAGGGCTCCCAACTTCAACACTTAAAAGTAAATACTGAATGTATGCCTCTATTATCTGGGCGGGCTCCCAACTTCAACACTTAAAAGTAAAAAGACTAAATGTATGCCTCTGTTATTATGGGCGGGCTCCCAACTTCAAAACTTGAAATAAAAAGACTAAATGTATGCCTCTGTTATCTGGGCGGGCTCCCAACATCAACACTTAAAAGTAGAGACTGAACCCAACATATCCTATTTGAGGGCGGATGAACCCAACATATCCTATTTGAGGGCGGATGAACCCAACATATCCTATTTGAGGGCGGATGAACCCAACAGATCCTATTTGAGGGCGGATGAACCCGACATATCCTATTTGAGGGCGGACGAACCCGACAGATCCTATTTGAGGGCGGATGAACCCAACATATCCTATTTGAGGGCGGATGAACCCAACATATCCTATTTGAGGGCGGATGAACCCGACATATCCTATTTGAGGGCGGATGAACCCGACAGATCCTATTTGAGGGCGGATGAACCCGACAGATCCTATTTGAGGGCGGATGAACCCGACAGATCCTATTTGAGGGCGGATGAACCCGACATATCCTATTTGAGGGCGGATGAACCCGACATATCCTATTTGAGGGCGGATGAACCCGACATATCCTATTTGAGGGCGGATGAACCCGACAGATCCTATTTGAGGGCGGATGAACCCGACAGATCCTATTTGAGGGCGGATGAACCCAACATATCCTATTTGAGGGCGGATGAACCCAACAGATCCTATTTGAGGGCGGATGAACCCAACATATCCTATTTGAGGGTGGATGAACCCAACATATCCTATTTGAGGGTGGATGAACCCAAACTATCTTTAAGATTTGAAAATGTATTACCTCGAATACTTGCTGGGGATTGGGATGAATTTTTCTTTTCTACCTTCCCCATTTTTTATTATTATTCTTCTTCTTTTTTTATTCCTTTTTTGTTTTGTTTTTTCATAGCTTCTTCCTTCAAAGACTACCTCCCTTGATTTACTTACCTGTTGGGGGGTAAAATGTTATCAGCTGGGGGTACCTGACTTCCAGAAAATTTTCTAAATGGAAGGAAAATTTTCTGCCCCAGTTTGATAATATCCCTTGTGGCACGCAGTTCTGGCATCAATGCCATTTCCTTTACCTGTTTCAAATCAAACAAAATTTGTTAGTTTAAAACATGGTGGTTGGTTGTGATACTCCTACTGGGATGGCTTTCCCTTTCTCCTTCCTTGCTCTGCGTTCAACAACTTGTTGGGGATGATATTATGTGCTGGGGATAATCCCTTCCTCCTGGGGGATATCCCTCTTCTTTTGTGGCATAGCTTGGAAACTGGCATTTCCCCGACCTTTTAGTCTAGTATGGATTTCGCCAAATCATGCTCACTGCTCTCCTTGCTCTGTTCATGGGCCTTGGCCTTTGAGGTTTATAACCTTGGTTTTGGCAAGGATATCTCTCTTGACGCTCGTCAATCCTTCTGTCAATTCCCTTTGCTGGGGATATCTTATTTTCGACACTGGCCTCGCGCTTGTTCCTTGCTGACTATACCATTTGGATATACTAGTCAGATCTCATCTTGGAAAGATGATGGCATATTTTGAAGTCATTTCATACTTGTTCTGACCGGACAGACTCTATTGGGGAATTTTTTTTTTTATGAAAGGAGAAAGATAACAGAAACAAAATAAAAGACAAAGGAAACGATGACTCTTTTACAAAAGAAACTATAAATAAAACCCTATCAAATGCAGATACCGACTCTAATGGCCATGACATGCGTATGTGGCTTATCCTCTACCGTCAATCATCTTTCAAAATCTTCAATTGGCGATTCCCCATCTGATTCTCAATCTTATTCGACTTGTAGTGCCCGGAGGGTTTTCACTATCAAGTCTCTCTCATTTTTGGGTTTTTCTCTCAGCTTTCATCGCCTTATGGTGCCTGTGAAGGTTTTCACCGATAAGACTCTCTCATTTGTATCACTTTCCAGCTGGGGGATTTGGAGTGTTGCCGGTATGACTCTTTCTGTTGGAGATTAGAGTCCTTTCTGCTGCGGAACAGAATGTTATGTTCGCCGGTAAGACTCTTCATTTGTCTGACTTGGCAACTTTTGAAGACTGATCGGAAGGTCTTTCTTTGGACCGTAATGGGGGTTTTGGACAGGCTAGAAAGAAAGGGTATAAAAGGCTCAAAAATACATTAATTTTTTGGGTTATTAGTTACAACCTTCGGAATTAGATTTATTTACAACGACCGCAACCTCTGCCCCAGTTTCTTGCTTGGGGATATCTTAATTGTTTTTTTTTTCATTTTTTTTTTCAAAACTATGACCGAGCCGTGAAGCGCCTACGTATCCTCTTTGAGGAATCAGGTCAAACGTAGTTCCCAATTCCTCTTTTTTCTTGTGACTTTCTTTTCACTCATTCTTATCTTTGTTTTCTTTTTCTTTTGCCTTTTTCTTTTCTCATTTCTCATTTCTCCTTTCTTTTTTCTTTTTTTTTTCTTTCTCTCTATTTTCTTTTATTCTTCTTTTCCATTTTGCTGTTTTCTTTTCTTTCTTTTCTCTTACCTGCCATGCTTGCGTATTCTAATCGCTGCTACTAATTCCGAACGAGGGGTATGAAAGAAAATAAATAAGGCTCAAAGGGCTAACGAAGGATAAAGTGTTTGGGTAGCAGAACAAAATGCCTTCGTCATTCCAGTCTTCAACACATGCCAAGTGCAAACAACACAATTAAACAATAGATTTATAGTCTCTTCCGATGGTGCCGGACTTGACAATTATATTCAACATCTGTTTGTTCACTTGTCACTTCTAAAACACCGTTGGGCGACACTCTCATCCTCATTATTATGAACGACCCTCATGCCAATTTAGGCGAATCTTTCTTTAACGGTTTTCTTTGTGTTTAACTTGCCCCAGTTCCACATGACTCGGGCTCCAAATAATCTCAAACCGTCTTTATTTTCTTTAAATGGTTTGATCGCCTTTCTGGGGTTTTATGATTAACTTTAAAGACTAGGCCCAAACTGTGTGCGCATGTCGTGTCACTAGAATCGGTGCTGAATAAAAATGACATAATGACTAAACAGAAAGATGACTTGGAATAATCAAAGACTGAATTTTTTTGCATTGGACTGAACAAATGGTTTTAAAAACAAAGCAAAACGGAATAAAATCCTAAACAACTTGGACAAAACTTAAACAAACCGCTATGACAAAACGGAAAGATAAGTGGAAAGACATTGACACAAAACAAATCCGAATTACAATCCTAATAATCCGAACAACGGAAATGACAACAAAATAGACCATCAAAGATCCTCTCTGGTTGACCCAAAATGGAATGTCTTTCCAACTATCCAAGCACGGCATCTCCGGCTGACCCAAAATGGAGTATCTTCCAACTGCAAAGCATGACATTTTAGCCATTGAGCTCTATATCAACATTGCCAAGACCATCCCCAACTTCAGTATTATCAACATCAATCAACAAGTTCTCAAGATGATTCGCCTGCTCCCTGTCACTGTCGTCGATCACAATTGCCCCTTCCTGAATCATTCTTTCGATTTTCCTTTTTCAAAGAACGACAATTTTCAATGCTATGTCCTTGGACATTAGAGTGGTACATGCATCGTACAGCAGGATTGAACCCTTTTGCATATGGATCTGGAGTATAGCCAAGGAGCGGCTCAATCAGTCCTGAAAGCTTTAGCTTTTCAAACAAACTTGCGTAGGACTCCCCAATTGGCGTGAAATTGTTTCCTTGCCTTTGTTTTCCCCCATGCCCCTGTTTTCTAGGGTCGTTGGGTGCTTGGAAACGATGTGAAGGCAAGAATGCATTACGTGGTGCTGGCTCTCGCCAGCCGGGGTGACCTGATGGTTGACCCTGCGACCGGACCTTGTTTGGAGGATAATATTGAGGCGGATTATATGGAGCTCGGGGGCAGGCTTGGGCATGATAGGCTGAAAAGAGTGGCTCTGATGGTGGGTAGTAGGGTTGTGGAAGGTTGTATGGAGTGCGTGGATAATTTGGATGACAGGGTTTGGGCTGGTAGTGAGAGGAAGGACCTCTGAATTTGGACCTAGTACCTGCTTCGACTGATGCGACCTCGCGCGCACCTCCCGTGCCGCTCTGAATAGCCTAGGTCGTTGCCTTGAGCGCTGAGTAATTTAGGATCTTGTTAGACCTTAGGCCCTCCTCTATCATGACCCCTATCTTTACCACTTCATTGAAGGATTTCCCAACCGTTGTCACCAAGTGACCAAAGTAAGTTGGATCAAGTGTTTGCAAGAAGTAGTCCACCATTTCTCCCTCTTTCATGGGAGGATCAACTCTGGCCGCTTGCTCTCTCCAGCGGAACCCAAACTCAAGAAAACTTTTCCCAGGCTTCTTTCCAGTCCTCAGCAATGTGAGACGGTCAGGGACTATCTCGAGATTGTATTGAAAATGACCTGCGAAAGCCTGCGCCAGATCATCCCAAGTATACCATCTGCTGGAATCCTGCCTGGTATACCATTCTAGTGCCGATCCACTCAGACTTTGGCCGAAATAAGCTATCAGCATCTCATCTTTGCCACCTGCCCCTCTCATTTTGCTACAGAATCCCCGCAAATGCGCCATGGGATCACCGCGCCCTTCATATAAATCAAATTTAGGCATCTTGAACCCGGCCGGGAGTTGGACGTCCGGGAAAGGGCATAGATCTTTATAGGCCACGCTGACCTGGTTTCCCAAACCGTGCAGGCTCCTGAAGGACTGCTCCAGGCTTTTGAACTTTCTCAACACCTCATCCTGTTCAGGGGCTTTAACCGGTTTTTCGATCTCTGCCGGTACCTCCAAGTGTGGATTGTAAGCATGTGGTTCGGGGGCATGGAATGCAGGCTCAGGGGGATAGTATTGCGTATCGTGAGCCTGAAACAATGGCTCACTGGTCGTTCTGTGCAAGGGGGCTGATGTGGGTCCCACAAAAGTGGGAATATCGGGTGTGGGGAGAGGTTGATGGGGTGGTGGAGCCTGGGAATCATGAGGGCTTCTTTCTTGATGGTAACGGGGATTTGGGAGGCTTGTTGAAGGGCCGGAGTGAGGGTATTTCGGCATGTGCCCCAATGGTTCAGGGCTCCTTTGTGCTTTGGCTAGAGCTAGCTGCATTGCATTCATATCTAGTCCCATCCTTTCTATCTTTCCCATCGCTTCCTTTAACAACTGGCTCATCGGCCTTTCTTCCTCGGTACTATTCTCTGAAGTAGTCATGCTTGTTGTTATCGGTCCTTTGGATCTAGTTTGGTAAGGGTGTGTTGCCAGAATTCTTTAACAACTAACTGTTTGAGATTCGGAAAACAACAAACTTGTTAGCGTTTAGAGTGTAACAGATTTGATAACAACACATTGAGGATGCAATGCCCCTAGGCAGTTAACCGTTTCTAACATGCTTTGCTTCAAACAACATGCGTCACCCCGGCTTGCTTATTTGCCCCTTTGAAGTACTTTGGGGACCCCTGTATTTATTCTATTTTGTATTTTCTTTTTCTTTATTACTGGCGGTCGAATCTTATGGAGATTGCCTACGTATCATGACCCTGCATGAATCAGACCTTGCGTAGTTCGTGCCAATAAAAGCTAAACAATACTAAACACATTTTTTTTTTAAATTTAAAACAATCTGGGTTTCAAGGATTTAAAGATTACCCACCAACTTGAAAATCAAACAACCCGCATATTCTAGTCAAAAGGTTTATAAACATCAAAACAAATGGCCAACTTCCTTCCTACGTTTGCTAAATTTAACCAAATGGTTATTCTTGCAACTATGGCTCCTTCCAATTTTCACATGAATTTTGAGGCCGGGGAGGATTATTTTGACACTTTACAAACTTGTCCATTCTTTTACGAAAATAACCTTTCGACAACTGAAAGGCACTCTAAGGCTATTTCGGCAAGAACGGTTTAAGACGCGGCCGAAGCTGGCTCGGCTTATTTTATTTTTTCCATTTTTTTTTGACTAAACATCCAAACGGCATTCACCTGACCGTTTACTCTTTGTTTTTTTTTTCAAATTACGATAAAAACCTTGTGTTGCAAACACGGCCTTTCGACGTCTCGGGGACGAAGCCTTTTAAGGCTGTGTGGGTCAATTGGACCAAACTCCTAGACATGACCCAAAAGGTGGCTGTTTACGCAAAGTCAGCCTTCCGGCGTCCCTTTCGGGAACATTCGGCTATTTATGACAAACAGCATCTCCTGACTTAGTTATGACTCTTTTATTGTTTTTCAAAAATAGGAAACTCAATATTGCAAACACGGCCTGTCAACGTCTCGGGGACGAAGATTTTTAAGGCTGTGTGGGTCAACTGGACCAAATCTTAAAATGACCCAAAGGTGGCTGTTTATGCAAAGTCAGCCTTCCGGCGTCCCTTTCGGGAACATTCGGCTATGTCTTGATAAAACAGCGTCACCCGACTTCTTTATGACAAAGACTAAAATTTGACATGTATTTTTTATTATTATTATTATTATTTATTTATTTGGCTTTTTTAGCAAAAGGTGGGTTGGACCCGATGAGGGTTGCCTACGTATCTCACATCCGGTGAGAATCAAACCCGCGTAGTTCGGGCAAATAAGCTATTTTTGAGAAGATCCTTTTCCATTTCTATTTTTTTTTTATTATTATTATTCTTTTTTCACAACAATCAAATAGACTATTATTTTTCATTCATAACAAACAAACAAATTAACGAAAAACATAAAACATTCCTTCTTTTTTGAGAAGGTGGGGTTGGACCCGATGAGGGTTGCCTACGTATCTCACATCCGGTGAGAATCAAACCCGCGTAGTTCGGTCAAAAGAACTACTTTAAAAGAAGAAAGGAAGCATTTTTTTTGATTGATTTTCTTTTTAAAAGAAACACTTCGAAGATATATTTTTTGAATTTTAATTTGCTTTTTTTTATTCTAAAGAAGAAGAAGAAAATATTTTTTCGGAATTTTACTTTTAATAAAAGAAATGCTTCTCAAAATGTTTGTCTTTTGAATTTTGAATTTTCTTTTCAATTTTGAAAAAGAATCAAAATATTTTCGGATTTGTTTTTTTTTATTATATATATATATATATATATATTTTAGAAAAACAATTAGAAAGACTTTCTAAAGAAGTCAATAATGGAAAATCTTTTTGGATCATTTGTTTTGAAAAATTGGGATTCTAAAAACTTTTGGCAAGACCAATGTTCTTGCAACAGATAAAGATATATATACATTTTTTGTAAATAAAGAAAAACTTTTGGATTTTTTATATATATATATTTGCAATAATAAAATCACTTCCAACGCACGACTCCCCTTTTTTTTATAACATAATAAAACTTATTGGACTTTTTGGACTTTTTGACATTTTTCAAAACAAGACTTGCTAATAAAACAAACTTAATAAGACACATTTTTTCATTTTCTCAAAATTTCGGCAGAGCTTCGACTATACTCGGACTCTTTCACGGTTTTCTAATATGTGGAGAATGATGACAATATGTGGAGAATGATGACAACATACAAAATCTTTTGAATTTTCATGCTCTTTATATATATATATATTTTATATTTATTGTATTTTTTCAAAAATGTGGCATGGGGGACATAGGGAATTCCAAGACTTCTTGGATTCCGCAATTGTTCCCCATGCGCTTTTCCCAACATGTGAAGCATGGGGGACATAGGGAATTCCAAGACTTCTTGGATTCCACAAATGTTCCCCATGTGCTTTCCCAAAAAGCAAGCGTGGGGGACATAGGGAATTCCAAGGCTTCTTGGATTCCACAAATGTTCCCCATGCTTTGATTAAAATAACATCATGCTGGAAATGACCAAATGACCCATTCGCCCTTGACTGAATACAACATGTAGCACATAGGATGCCATAAGATGGTCTATTATTTTCAGGTTGCTTGTCCTAGACGGACCCAACCCCTGTGTTGAGTCCCCTAAGTCAAATGCACATGATGCAAATAAACGCTCTTACTAGGGATCCGACATGTGGCTTTGTTATACTAGGTTCAGACCTGGGTGTTTGTTCTAGACCTGGCTTACTCGAGCGGACTGCTCGAGCCGAGGGGGGGCAGCGTACCGGGAATACAGAAGCTTCACCGGCTTAGCAACTTGTCCGAACCTCGTTCTAAATTGGGACTTGACACTATACAGAAAAGAAGTCGTACGAAGTACACCCTTCTTCATGATTCAGAAGACTCAGAAAGGATATGGGTTTCGGCACAGTTTATATACAGTTCAAATAATATCAAAGCGGTAAAAGCAGCATTTAACACATTAGGCTCAAACATGTAAAAATCAGATAATAAATAAAGCCAAATAAAAACAATTATTTCAAGCTCGAATTCTTAACCCTGAAACAGTGGTTCTGGGTAGAAAAGTCCCCAGCAGAGTCGCCAGAGCTGTCGCACCTCCTTTTTCCGCGCCCGGGGGGGCAAGGGGAGTTTTTTCCAATTAAAGGACAATCGAAACGGGATTTGTTTAATTATTTCAGAGTCGCCACTTGGGAGATTTAGGGTGTCCCAAGTCACCAATTTTAATCCCGAATCGAGGAAAATAATGACTCTATATTACAGCCTGCGTACCAGAAATCCGGATAAGGAATTCTATTAACCCGGGAGAAGGTGTTAGGCATTCCCGAGTTCCGTGGTTCTAGCACGGTCGCTCAACTGTTATATTCGGATTATTTATCTGATTTTAAATACAATTATGAACTTATGTGCAAATTTTAACTTTTAACCGCTTTATTATTATTGTTTTTACAAGAATGTGAACATCGCTTAAACACGTCTTTGGACTGCGTCACATGAAATGCACCCACAATCCGGAACGCATTTTATTTGATGTTTTGAGATTTGGATTTGGGTCGCATGAAATGCACACCCGAGCTTAAGAAAGTAAATTATTAAACACGCGCCTAAAGAGACTATCGCGTTATTATTTCGCGGAGGTCGTGAAATTCGCTACACGAACCTCCTGAATTCTAAGTAATTTTAAACAAGTATTTACTGAGGGCCCCACAATTTGTGTTTTTATTCGGCGAGGCTCATCTCATTCTTATTTTTTAAAAGGAATTTGCAACGTCATGGAAATGCATCTCATACCACGTCACAGTCAATGTACCCGTGATTAGAGACACATTTCGATTTCGTTGAGATTTGGATTTGGGTCACATAAATGTGCACCCGAATTTAGGGAGATAACATTATTAAAGGCGCACCTACAACAACTAGCGCATTATTATTTTGGGGTAGGGCCGTGAAATTTGCTAAACGGCCCGTCCCGGAATCTAAGTATTTAAGACATATATTTTGTGAGGGCTTCGCAATCCATACATTTTTATTTGGCGAAGCTAGTCTCGTTTTTTTTTTATTATTTATTTGAGGGCAAACTTAAAGCAACTACGATTTTCTACCAATGAAATCATCCGAGGTTAAACAAAAAAACAACGATTCTAACAGGTAATAATATCCAGGGTAAAAATGAAAAAAATAGAATAACTTCGTTCATATGCTCACATTTACTTTAAGCATGCAGTAACTAAACATAGAATAAACATTTTTAACATAACAACAAAAATTGCATTGTTGACATTCATATATATCGAATATTCTCATTTATTGCCTTGAACCATAATATGCAAAATGAATGAAATGAGACAAAGGACGAAGAACACCAACCTTCGAACCTCGACAATCCTAGAACGACAAACAGTGTTTCCTACGGAACTCGAACCGGACTTCACTGAACAAGGCACAACAATGAAAACCCCGGAACAAATTCGACGGACCGGACCTCGACTCAGCTTTTGGGCTTTGGACTGGAACTCGACTTCAACTCGACCTCACTGACGGACTGTTTGGTCGACGACTGTGGGGTCAACGGGCAGTGTTTGACGGGGAGGGCTCCTAGGTTTTTGCTAGGGTTTTGTGGTAAGGAAGAAGGCGATGGGGCTGGTGGTTTCACTGGTTTTTCGTGGGTGGTTTTACGGGAGGGTTTGGAGCTTGGTAGTGCTGGGAGCTGAAGGCTTGTTGATGGAGATGCGTTGGAAGCTTGGTGGTCAGTGGTCGACGATGGCGGAGCTCGCAACGGCAACAATGGCGGATTCAAGGAGGAGGAAGGCGATGGTTATGGCGGTGTTTGGACGGTGTCAAGGAGCTGGTTGTTGCTGTATTTTTCCGGCGCGACGCCTGTGTACGTGAAGCTGCAGTTGGAGAGGTCGTTTGGGCAGTTGACGACGGGGGGTGGTTGGACGACGCAGCAGCGATGGCTGCTGCTTGGCGGGTGGTCGATGGGTGCTGCTGGGGTTCGGATGGTGGAAGGGCTGGCCTTAGTAGGTGTTTGGACGTGGGGGGAGTGGGGTATGGTCGCTGGGTAGTGACGACGACGGCAGTGACGGGTTGACGACGGGAGGAGCTGGTGGGTTTTCGTCGAACGTTGGTGGTTATGGCGTCGGGGCAGGTGGTCGACGGTAGGGTCGACGGGCCTGTTTGGTTGACGATGGTGGAAGGCGATGAGGAGTTGGGCTTTAGGCGTTGGTTAGGGACGTGAGGGTTTTCGGTTATGGCGTCGTAGGGTTTTTCTGCTTCTTCTTCTCAAGAAGAAGATGAACAGTACCGTTCCAACAAAATAAAAAATTTTTAAAAAAAATCCTCCCTTTTCCAGGTTTGTCCGTGTATTTGACATGGGTTTGTCAAGAAAAATGAGCCCCACGCGTGGTGGGGTTCCCCATGTGTCCTGGACACGGTTTATTATGGGTTAGGTCCGAAATTAGGCCTAAAACCGGGTAGTTTGAACCCGAATATTATTCTTTTGCCCGGACCCGAGAAATAGAAAAACGTTGCTTAACTAATCCTATGTAAGCAAAATAACTACCAAAAATAAGACTAGTATTTAACAAAACTATATCTTTTTTTTAAATATTTTTAAGGATTTAAAATAGCTACAAAATATTAATAAAACTATTTTTTGTAATTTTCGTAAATATTAAGATAAAATATGAAGTAATATTTTTGTATTTTTTTTTCAAAGTTAAAATAACTATAAAATATTAATAAAACTATTTTTTTGTAATTTTCGTTTTTTTAATAAAGACAAAAATATGAAATAATATTTTTTGTATTAAAACGACTTCAAAACATTAATAGAATTATATATATTTTTTTTGTAATTTTCGAATTTATATAAAGTACCAAAATAAAGTACAATTTTTTTGTATTTTTCTAGTTTATGAGAAATACATAAACTAAAATTATATATATATTTTTGTGATTTTCTTTTTGCAACGAAATAAAGTAAAAATAGTTAAAATAGCTATACTAGACCCAATTTCACATATTCACGCTAAAAATGTGAAAATTCTCGGGGAGGGTCAAAAATCACGTGTTTACACTAAACATAATATCAATTCGACTAGCCGTATGATAGAGTAGAGAACTAATCATACCTTGATAGATTATTTCATCAACACTCTTACCATCTTTATCTTCATACATGGTAGTTAACGGACTCATAAGAGTCCCTATGGCCTTAGCATTGGACATGCTAAACTTTTTTATGAGCTCTTTTGTGTATTTTGTTTGACTAATAGAAATTCCTTTCTGTACTTGCTTGATTTGAAGCCCAAGGAAGAAGGTTAATTCTCCTGTCATACTCATTTCAAATTCACCTTTCATGATGTTTGAAAAGTCCTTGCATAAAATAGGGTTAGTAATGCCAAAAATAGTATCATCTATATAGTTTTGTACTATCAAATTACCTTCAGCTGATCGTTTGATAAAGAGAGTAGTATCAATATTACCTCTGCCAAACCCATGTTTCGACTAGGAATGAACTTAACCTTTCATACCAAGCTCTAGAAGCTTGCTTTAGACCGTACATGGCTTTGGATAATTTGTTGACATGATTTGCAAAGGATTCATTTACAAATCATGGAGGCTGCTTAACGAATAATTCTTTAGAGATGAAACCAGTTAAGAAAGCGCTCTTCACATCCATCTAAAATAGTCTGAAATATTTATGAGCAGCATAGCATAATAAGATATGAATAGATTCTAACCTAGCAACAAGAGCAAATGTCTCATCGTAATCAATTCCTTCTTGTTGTGAATAGCCTTTGTGAGCACGTGATATTTGCCATATGTGAATTACTCCCATAAAATACAAGAAAAATAATTTTTTCCAATTTTTTACAATTTTATAGGATTTTGTGGGCATTTGTGCTAATTGTTTGCATTTCTGTGCATGTTTAAAATCATGAAAATGCCAAAAATACCATGCATTACATTTAGGTGTCATTTTCATATTTTTAGGACTAATTAGTTAATTATTTGTTTCATTAAAAAATAAAAAACGCAAAAATGGCTTACTTTTGCATTTTTAACCTTTTAATTTTAAATTACTAATTTCCTCTTTTAATTTAGGAGTAATTAATTTTTGTAAATATTATATTAGATAATTAGCTTAATTTTATAAAATAATTTATTCTACGAGTTTAATTTAGGTTTTAATTAATTAAAATAGGAAAAGAAAACTGGAAAAGAAAAAAAAAGAAAGAAAAGAATCAGAAATATAGGGCTGTTGGGTCAATTATGTTAAAGCCCACACCCTTGTCCTTCTCATCAACCGACCCAAACCCAGTCCCTACCCGGTCCAGCTCCTTCCTATTAACCAAACGACGCCGTTTCGGAGGTGTTTGATCCTAGCCGTTGATCTCCGTTGATCAAACGGTTGGGAACTGGGGATTCATTTATATTTAATTGTCCGAATCGGCCCCTACCCCCTCAGACCTCCCCCCACTTCACTCTTGTCTCTCTCAATTCCAAACCCTAGAATCCGCCGCCATAAATTCTTCCACCGTCTCCACCGGCGGCGGACCACCTAATCACTTCCAAATTCCTCCTCCACAATCTCCACACTCCCTTGAATATTAATCCAACATAAATTTCCCCAAAATCCCCACCTGTTTCTCCAAATCCCAAATCTGACGCCAAAATATTCGAAAACCCTAATCTTGTTCCCTTTTCAGAGTTTTAAGCGATTTTCTTGGTAGATAATGGATCGAAACTTATGCCAATCGACTGTTCTCCCTAAGAACAATCGATTAGCATCGATTTCGATTCATTTCGAAGGCCACCAGACTCCATGCAAGACCAAAATAGCCGGCCAAGCTTCGTCAAGCGTTGATTCGCTTTGTTGATTCAAACGTTTCCGGCCAAATCAGTGTATATTCTTTCCCTCTTCTTTTGTGTCCGTTTATGTTCTTCTTCCTTTTGTTTTTTTCCTCTTCTTCTTCTTCTACTTTTCTTTTGATTAATCAACTAATTAGTTTTTAGGTCATCATATTAGGTTAATCATGACTACTTAGTTTAGTTTTTCAAATAGTTTTATTATTACAATATTTAGCTATTTTGTTGTTCAAATCATTTGTATTATGCATAATTGCTTAATTAGTTTTTAAAGCAGTTTGTTTTTCGTTTAGAGGTACTTGTTTAAAGCATGTCAGCGTCAATTGAAATTTGTGAGGGGTAAAGGGGGTCGAAACAGTAACTTAGGGGTTCAGATACTTGTTTTAAGGGACTTGGAGGGTAAAAACAAAAGGGGAGGGTTTCAATTCTACAACTCATTTTTTGGATTTTGATAAGGTAAATAACAGCTTTCTAAAGGGTAGTTAGGGGAATTGAGTAGAAGGAATCTTGGCTAACTGTCTAGGAAGCTACTAGGAAGGTGGGAATTGGGTAATTTGCTAAAAAGGTTCAAAAGATAAGGGTCTGAATGGAAAAGGAGAAATTAGGGAAGGGGTAATAGTAAAGGTTTAAGCTTAAGTCCGCTACCCTAAAATCTGTCTATAAAGGGCTCACTTCCTTCATTTTCTAGGCAGGGAATAAGACACAAAAAATAGAAAATGGCTAAGGGAGTTCTGCTGAATTCAATTCTGAGCTTTCATCTTTTTTCTGGGCAAAAGTTTCTTTTGGAAATATTCTTTCTGGGTTTGTTGGTTTCTTGAAGCTGAAGCATGACTTGACTAAGAAGCTGTTGTGTGATTTTTTTTACTGTTGCTGAACCTGTTATTTGTTAGCTGCCAGTAGCTGACTTTGAATTCATTTGCTTTCGTTTTCTGAATCCAGGTACCCTCTTTAAATCCTTGGGTTGCAAAAATGAGTTTGAAGATGTATGTGTGTTGAGGTTGATGCATCAATCGAGTTTAACTTATAATCTTTTGTGTAATGTTTAATCTTCAAGTTATTATGTTGTGATTCCAATTATTAGATGATAAATTTAGTTATATGCAAGTTTGGGTTATCAACTGAATTTACCAATTCTGGATAGTAAATAGTTAGATGTTCTTTAGTTGAAACGCTTTGGCATCTACACTTGTTGAAAATATTTAATTATGTTGGGCTAGTTTGTTTGGTCAACCTGTGTATTCTCAACCATGTTTTGGCCCGTGTGGACTAAGTCCAAGTCCATGAAAAATTGAAAGTTGGATCTCCACACTTTTATCCGCAGATGGTCATGTTAAATCAATATCAGGTGTAGTTGTATTGAAAATTTGGAACGTGATTTGCAAATGCCATTTGTGTTGTTGAGATCCCAGATGCATATTAATGCTTTGATGTTGTGGTTGAGTCAAAGATGATAAAAGGGCCCATATAAGGAATGACCCAAGCTCCAAGGGTTATTTGGGCCTTTGAAGCCTATCCGTTGGTGGCCATCTGACCCCCAAGTCTTTGGCCCATTTCTTTATTTGTCATGACTTTATTTCATGTCCAACCCCTTTGATTCCTATTCTGTTAATTCATTAGACCATGTATTTTAGTTAGGCTCGTTAAAATGGATCTATATTATCACACCCATTTCGTACTACGTTTTTGTCCTTTAAGGCATTGTTTTGATTATACTGTGCTATTGTTAAAATTCAGAAATATCGCATCTCTGAAAGGTGTTGAAAGTCATTCTTTCCCAAGTAAATTCATGATTTATAGATTCCCGCGTCGTGCATTGGATCCCTGTTCCAACGTGAGCTCCTAGTTAGTTTTAAGTATGTACTAAATCATCCCAACTGTGGATACAGTCCCCATGGGGTGGTTGTGGTACTTAAGCTCAAATCCGTTTAAACATGAATATCCGTATTTCGTTTAGTTGAATAGTTTTTCTGAGGCGCGTCATTCATACATTTCAATCGTAGAACCTATGGCCCTCATTAATCTTATAACTTAGATATTAACAAAATAAATTTCGTAGTTTGCTTTAGGCGCATTAATTATATAATTACCATGGCTACTACTAAAGTCCGGGTGTACATTTCATGTGACCCGGGTCTAATTTCCAACAAGGTTAAATAGGACGTGTCGTGAATCACGGGTACATTTCATATAACGTGGTTTGCGATGTGTGTTTAAATAACTTTGAAATAATTCCTTAAATAAATAAAAGCGGTTTTAAAGTCAAAAATGCACGTAGGTTTAAAATATGTAATCAATCAGATAATTAGGCCAATAATAATAGTTGAGCGACCGTGCTAGAACCACGGAACTCGGGAATGCCTAACACCTTCTCTCGGGTTAACAGAGTTCCTTACCCGGATTTCTGTGTTCGCGGACCGTAAATAGAGTCAAACTTCCTCGATTCGGGATTTTAAATCAGTGACTTGAGACACTAATAAACTATCTCAAGTGGCGACTCTAATTTTAAATAAATAATCTCGTTTCGATTGTCACTTAAATTGGAAAAAACTCCCTTATACCCTTCCGGGAGTGTGAAAAAGGAGATGTGACAGCCTTGAGCAACCAGTCTAGCTTTATTTCGTACCACTTGTCCAGACTCATTCAATTTATTTCTGTACACCCATTTTATTCCAACAATGGATGCATTTGGAGGTTTAGGAATGAGCTCCCATACTTTATTTTTCTCAAATTGGTCAAGCTCTTCCTTCATTACAGTTATCCGGCTTTCGTCCCTAAGGGCCTCATCCACCTTTTTTGGTTCGAACTAAGACATGAGGGCAATATTTTATGTCTGCTTTAGCGATGCCTTTCTGAGGATTTCCAATGATGTACTTATGTAGATATCTAGTATCACTTTTCCATTCATTTGGACGACTGATACTAGCTCATTTTCAATAGCACTCGACTGTTCAATTGTAGGAAGTTCCTTGTTATCTACGCGACTGTTTGTTGACTGATCTTGCTGATCAGTCACCTCATCACAAGTGTTTTCACCTGTATTGATAGACTTTGGAACTATGAAAATTTCCTCATCTTCAGAAAATTTTTCATTCCTTAAGTGAAGGTTAGTGTCTACAAAAATAAATGTGTAGATTCTTCAATAGAAAGAACACGTTAATGAAAAACTCTATATGCTCTACTAGAGGGATAGTATCCAAGAAAAATACCTTCATCATTTTTGGGATAAAACTTACTAAGATTGTCTTTTCCATTGTTGAGAATGAAATATTTGGAACCAAAATGATGGAAATAACTTATGTTGGATCTTGTACCTTTCCATAGTTCATATGGAGTCTTTTTGAGAATAGGTCAAATTAAATATCTGTTGATGATGTGACATGTTGTGCTTACAACTTCTACCCATAAGTGGTATGAAAGGGAGTTTTTCACGATCATAGTTCTTGCCATATCTTACTAGGTTCTATTTTTGCGTTCTACTGCTCCATTTTGTTGAGGCGATCTTGAAGATGAAAAATTGTGGGAGATCCCTTGACATTGAAGATGTTTTCAAATGCTTTGCTTTCAAATTCTCCTCCATGGTCACTTCTTATGGAAAACATGAAGTAACCTTTTTTCCGTTGTACCTTCTTGCAGAAGACTTCAAAATTCCTTAATGCTTCATCTTTATGACTCAGAAAAATACCCCAGGTAAATCGAGAAAATTCATCTACTATAACAAAGACATATTTTCTACCACTTATACTAGCATTTCTAGTTGGACCAAAGAGGTCCATATGTAAGAGTTGAAGAGGTTTTGTAGTAGAAACTATGTTTTTAACCTTAAAAGAGGACCTGATTTGTTTTCTTAATTGACATGCATCACAAATTTGATCTTTTGAAAAATCTAATTTGGAAGACCAATGAAAGACCATGTTTGAAAAGTTTATGAATAGTATGCATGCTAGCATGACCAAATTTTCTATGCCAAACCCAAGGATCATCAATTATAGAGGCTAGACAAATCTGATTTCCAAGACTATCTATATTACTAAGGGTGTAGACATTCTTATCTCTATTTCCAAAAAGAATAACTTTATTTGATTCATCTTCAATAAACCAACCATACTTTTTAAAATGAACCTCATAGTCATTGTCACATAGTTGACTGATATTGAATAGGTTGTAGCCAAGTTCATCTACCAGGTATACTTCATCTACATCACATGATTAGCTGAGAGGGACTCCTCCAACTCCAATTATATTTCCTTTTGATTTGTCTCCAAAGGTGACTGATCCACCATTTAGTTTGGTGACATATTTGAAAATTTGTTTGTAACCTGTCATATATCTAGAACACGCACTATCAAGATATTATTTCCCTTTTCGATTCTTCTTGCGGTGATCCTACAAAAACAAATTACTTGTTTTTAGGTACCCAAGCCTTCTTGTGTCCTATATAGTTAGTGCTCTGAATATTAGCTTGACTAGAGAACTTAGGTCGCCAGACCCATCTTCTGTTGTTCTTAAACCTGTAATGGTTAAATGTATGACCAGGTTTTTCACAATAAAAATTGGAGAGGTTATTGGAATTTTCAGAAGCTTTTTCTCCTCTAATTCTAAACCTGCAATGGTTAGAGGTGTGACCATTTTTGCCACAATGAGTGCATGCAGAGTGATTTCTGGTTCTAAGTGTAAAATTACGCGGAGCAGACTGATTTGATCTGACTTAGCTATGATTGGTGGATTTTTGCAATATATTTAGTTGAAGTTAAAGTTCATTGACTACATCTTGAAGCATATCTCTCTCAATTTCACAAACTTCTAATTTCAGAGCCTAGTCTTTCTTTTCTATTTGGATTTTTCGAAGTTCATTTAGAATTTTCTCAATGTTTGCAAGAGCAATATTAATAAATTCTTGAAGTTCGTGACAACTAGGACATGTAGGAAGACGTACCTTACTTGTTCCTTTGTCTGCCATGAGACCAAGCTCACATGAGTCTTCATCACTATCTTCTTTGATAACCGTGAAACACATGTTGGCAATATCCCCATGATCAGATTACTCTTCATCACTCCAAGCTCCAAATGATTTCTTCTTTTGGAAATTTCTACTTAGTTTCTTTTTCAGCTAAAGGCATTCAGCTAGAATGTGCCCATGTTTTCCACACTCATAGCATCTTCCGTCATTTTTGTTATTCTCATTATTCATCTTCCCTTTTCTGAAATTTGATTTACCTCTTCTGCTATTTTTGTTTTTCCTCATCATGCTTGCTACAACTTTAGAGAGTATAGCTATATTCTCATCTTGTTCTCCTCCTCCTCCTTCTTTATTTTCTTATCCAGCTACTGTTGCTTTGAATGCAACTGTCTTCTTTTTCTCTTGCTGGACTTGCCTATCCAAATGTATTTTCTCAAACGTAATTAGTCACCTCTAAGTTCATCATAGGATATTTTGTCAAGATCCTGACATTCTAGAGCAATAACTTTGGGTTACCAAATTGTGGAGAGGCTTCTCAGAATTTTTCTGACTTATTCTCCACTTCTGATTTGTCTACCAAAGGATTTTAAGTCTCTAAGGATTTTGCTGAACCTAGAGAACATTTCCTCCACTGATTCTCCATCCTTCATTTAAAATAATTCATAATCTCGAACTAGAAAATTAATCCTTGTCTCTTGCACCTTATTTATGCCTTCATATGTGACTTCTAACTTATCCCACATTTCCTTTGTAGTTTCACAGCTAGATATCTTTTTATATTTTTCTCCGCTTATGGCATTGTACATCAGATTTTTTGCTTTGGCGTTTACTTGGATAGCAACTACTTGTTCTTTTGTGTATTCATCTAAATCAAGTGGATCAGATGATACTATAATTTCACCGTCTTTATCATTCTTTGGTGGAATTCGGAAGATTTCCCTTTTTGATCTCGCATTAAACCTTAATGTCATATGACATAGTGTAAGTCTCCATACGCATTTTCTAATGTGAGAAGTGCTGGCTATTGAAGTAAGGAGGTCATACCTGAGAAGTTCTTTCTTGAAATAGTGCTGCAATGACTGTGTTTGATGCCATGATCTTTCCTCACTTGCTGTTAAGAAATATTCGTGAGTCCTCGCTCTAATACCAGTTGAAAGTACAAGAAGGAGGGAGGGGTGAATTGTAGCCGATTTCAAAACTTAGTTGATTATGAGAGAAATTAGTCGACTAGACTTCACACAGGAATTAATCACATCAAAAACAAATTGTGCAAATAGAAAAGTAAAGGAGACACAACAATTTTTATACGGGTTCAGTACCGGTGTGTTACCTACATCCAGTTCCCTTGGGTCACAAGAGTTCTCTTAGATCCTCAGTAAGCTTTTACAATAGTGAGGTACGTTCACCATCAATGTTATACATCAACAATGTTTCTTTCTAGTGTTGACATAACTCTTGTTTTGTTTTCTAACTCTTCCTATCTTTTGCCATACTTGTAGACTCAAGAATACGTTATTTGTACTAAGAACTAGAAAGGTATAGAAACAGATGTGAAGTTGGGTAATCTATTTTGCCCTTCTACTTCTTCTTTTATATGCTTGATGAGTCTTCTGATTCTTTATTTTCTGGGATCACATAAGCAATTATTAGAGGTCTTTCTTTGTGAGGCATAGATATTTTAGAGTGAGACCCAAGGGTTACCTCATGAATCTAGATGAGAAGTGTGGCTAGATTCATTTTTAACTTGAAGAATTGGTCCTCCAATTATTCTTGATTAGAGCTTCCGCAGATTGTCCTTTGATTTGTTCTTTATCCTTGATTAGCTCTCTTTCCTTTCTTGCACGCTTGAGGATCTTTAGCGAGTCTGATTGATTGACTTTCTGTCCTTGTTCTTTGATTGATTGATTCTCTTTCCATTTGATGCAAAGTTCGAAATAGATAGCCGATGGCTTCCTCTAATTTCCTCATAGGATTTTCTTTCTTCTCACTCATCAATGCCGTTGCTAATCTGCACAAAATTAGATGTCATTAGTCACAGTTTCTTTTTATTATTGATTATTATTAAAATTCTATACTTAACAGATAGAAGCCCAGACAAAGGTTCAGTAAATCCAATAGTTTTTGCTCAAACAATTTATTTATATTAAGAAATTATTAAATATGTACACATATTAAATTTAGAACCAAGTTTTAAAAACTTAAAATTATCGTTCTAAAATTTAAAATCTATAAAATTGAAATATCGGCTCCAATGGAGACTTTGCTTGTTTAACGGAAAACCCAAGTTTGAACGAGGATTATAGAGGAGAGGTGGTGTAATATTTGTAATTGCTACAGTATTACTGACATTTTCGCCTGCGTAAAGCTAAGAAGCAATCTTTATTTAGGATGATGATATCTTCTGTACCATTGGAGGATTTTCCAGCAAGATTAGACTCTCTCTCTCTCTCTCTCTCTCTCTCTCTCTCTCATATATATATATATATATATATATATATATATATATATATATATATATATATATATATAAAACAAGCAAACTTTATTTAGGGGTTCTATTCCATTGTAAATATCCCAAATCAATAAGAACTCTCTTTCTCTCTCTCTCTCTCTCTCTCTCTCTCTCTCTCTCTCTCTCTATATATATATATATATATATATATATATATATATATATATATATATATATATATATATATATATATATATATATATATATATATATAGTTTCTGGACACGTGCTTTGAACGTGTATTCCATACTAATTAGCACAAATATTTTATAATGGTACAATTAAATCGTATGATATTTATTGTCATCGTAAAACATAAATTTACTGGAATTATTAACCTTTTGATTTACCATTATGTATTTTATTTATTTATATTATTAATATTTTTATAAAATTCAATGCAACTAAGTAATATTCCAATAATTTCAGTTTTGTAGTTCTTCTAACATATCAATTATTTAGCTTGACGATTTTCTTATTCTTTTATATTGCAACAACTCATAATTTACATTTGAATATGAGCAATGTTGGCCATATTTGCAAATATTTCACGTTTCTGCCTTCTTTTTAGGAAACTCTAACCAGGGACGGAGCTAGCCCATCAGCTATGGGTTCGGTCGAACCCAATAGCTTTGATCCAAACTCTGTACTTGTCTTATGAAATTCATTGAATATGTACTAATTATTAATTTAGAACTCAATAATTTAAAATAATTAAAACTCCAAACTCATAACCTTCAAATCTTGGTTCCACCGCGCCTCTGAGTCTGTAACCTCGTTCTTTTTACAACTTCATACATATCAAGAAATTGTTATCGAATAAAAGTAACATTTTATAGTAACTATTAAATTTGATTGACATATGTTTTCCTTAGGATGTCTAGATCATTACACAAGTTATTCATGACGTACATCTGCAAAGAAGCAATAGTCAATTTTGAAAGATATACATTAACAGTATTGAAATATAAAATTAATTAATGTATATAAATTATTGTTGCACGTATAGAAAAACTTTGGCTGCTTTTAAATAATGGCGCCTTTCATTTGTCAATTTAGCATAAGAAAGTTAGTTGAATTGTACAAATAAAATTGTATTACGAAAGTTAATATGATAATCATATATCAAATGCTGGTTGTTTAGTGTTTTAATATTGTATGAACAAATGTAACTCTCTATCAAATCAAAGAAAATAATATCTTCTAATTCCAAATTTAATTTTTTAAACCATAAAGAAATCAAAAACCAAAAAGATAGGCTAAAAATAACAAAATTTAAAGCATAAGCCACAAAAAGATTGCAAGTGACAAAGGGATCAACTTCTCAACCTCCCTATCTAGAAGGAAAAACAAAAATCTGGCTCCACATAATTTGGATATGAATACACACATTTGCTTCTCCATATTATCATTTAATATTTTTTTTTTAAAAAAACAAGGCTACTCTTAGGCTGCATAAACTTTAATCCTTAATAAAAGCAATTTTTAGTTTCATTCTTTTCAAACTTTCAAAAAGAGTTTTTATATAGGCATACTTTTTCAAAATTCTTGCAACTTTTTTTTTTTACTTTTTTGTCAAGTGGATTTAAAAGACATTGTTGCGACACTGCCTCTTCAAGAAAATTGCTAATGAAGAGAATCCTTACGGTAGTTCTTTATGGTTACCTGTTTGTGAGCCATCGCATGCAACTTCGTAGTAGAGTTTGAATATTGTTTAAGTGTTAGAATTACCTTCAACTCCACGAGGGATCGACTGATAAGTGCACTGCAAAAAAGTAGATACAAAAGTTATATTATGAAAAAATAAAGAATATGTTCAATACAGAAACTAAGAGGGGCAGTTTGACATAAAGCAGCTGCTTGAACTACGCAAGAGATAAATAATAAAAAACTTTAAAAGTCTAAGAAATAGATCAAATTCCTTAAAGTCCAACATATCTATACCATATTAAAAGCATGAAGGCCCTTAGCGAAATGTCGTTCGCTTTGTTACCCTTTAAAAAAAGATTTTGCATTGGATAAATTTGTAATTTTAAGTTGCTTTCCTAAATTTTAGGACTTTAAAATCAACTAAAATTTGTTTTATTAAATCTTTCCTTATTAAACTAGATAGCAAATCCTAATATTTAGCACTTTAAATTATTAACCTTTTTACCTTATATGAATGTCCTTATTTTGACGTCTATTAATATTAACGCTTTAAGACCTTATATGAATGTCCTTATTTGACGCTATTAATATTAAAGCTTTAAAACTATAAGATTTTCTTATTATTCAAAACTTTAGAAATTATGCGTAATATTTTCTAGAAGTAAAAAAGCACAATAATTCTAGAAGCACAAAAACGAATCAAAATTGACATACTAATGAACAATGATTTCGGAAGCACTAAAACGAATCAAAATTGACATACTAATGGTTTTTAACTATTTGAAATCAAAAATTCTATTCAACAAAGTTCTAATTATAGTTAAATTTTAAAATTGGGATGAACTATTATTAAGAATTTGATAATAAAAGTTAATTTATTTTCTTTAATGTCGAAAATAAATAATTAAGTTTTTGAATTAACTAATGCAAAAAGAGTTCAAGTTAATATTTTTTAAAATTCATTATATAAGTAAGTTTATTTGTCACGTTGACAACTCTTTAAGGTATATAAATTAATTTTTGTAGGAAGAGCATTAATGGTGAAAGAAACTAAAAAGTCAATTTATGACATAAAATTAAGAGTCAAATTGATAATAATATGAATTTGAAGCAATAAAGATGAAATAATAGATAACCAAATATATTATAAATGAGTTGTCGTTTTTTTTTTCTTTCTTGCATTCGGTTATTTAGTCGTATAGGTGACAATGTTTCGCTATATTATCTTTTTAAACTAAGTTAGTTGTAGTAAAATATTATTCAACATTAGTTATTTTTAAAATTTTATATTGTCACTATAAATTTTTAGGAGGTATAATGTCAACTTTCATCCTAAAAGACCAAAAGATTTAATTTTAATTTTCAAATTTTCATATAAGTCATTTTTAAATCACAAATAAAGCATCCGAAAAACTTGTATGGTATATGATATCTTTATTTATTGAGCTAGCTAAATGAGAACAATATTTATTATGTTAAAAAAAAATTCTCTAACGTTTATTTTATAATTTTATATAACTCAAATAAATTATATTCAGTCACAATTCAAAAAGTAGTAAATCTTTTAAGAAGATATTATTGTCGGAAATACATATATAGCAGCTACATAAAGCTCTAATTCATAGCCAAAAAAAGAAAACTGAATTTAAATTCAATCCACTATTTAACAAGATCTAATGATTTGAATTGATTTCCTTAAGAAAATATGTTGGTGTAATTTTAATTTTTAACATTCGAATGTACTAAATTTTATTTGATTGGAAAAAAATACAACAAATACATATTTGATTGCCCGTAGGACTACAATTTGAAGTCAAATTACCTATTGATTTAACATTCAGAAACCTCTTTTTTTTTCTTTCTCTTTTTCGGTCTAAAACTTTCCATTATTTCGACACATATATTGCTATTTGGTTTGTTCCTAAGCTTCCATGGTTAGTTATTAATTGTTGAATAGGCTTTTGAAAGTTATTTAGTTCTCTTTCTGATAGGTTTTTATAGAAAAGTTCGATTTTCTTCTATTATATTTTTGTATTTGATATTTATTTATCTGATGAATATAGTATTCATATGATTTTGGGACGAGATTAGGAGGAATGAATTCTTTTAGTCTTTTAATTTTTTTTTAATGTGCCATGTATTTCATAGTTCTTGTAATTTTTTTATTGGCATGATAACTTAATCATATTAATTTATGATCTAAGCTTTAATTATTGATTTAAACTTCATGTCGCTTAGTATTTTTTATGTTCGTCTGTAACTTTATTCACATATTTGATATTTATTTATATATTGTTGCCAGTTTTGGTTGTACAAACTTTTATGAGAGACGACTCAAAAGAAGGGAATAAAATGGCGAGAATAATCCTACATTTTTTAGATGACTATATTCATTTTTCTTATTCCAAAACTCTAATTTTTCATATTGTTTTCTAAATTCCCCCCCCCCCTTAAATTACAACAATTGAAAATGTAGTACAAACTAAGGTTAGATATATGAAAATTATCACAAATATATCAATGCTAAATTGATAAAAAAAAATATAAAATTGGGATGAAGCATTTGTAGTCAAAAAAATTATTTTGTACATATATTTACTTGACGCGAGGTACACGTGCAACGCACGTACACTAAACTAGTATAATAATAACCAAGGGAAGGAAAAGCCTTTGCACATCTTTGTGCATATAAGAAAAGAAATTCATTTTACCAATTAGGTACCTTCACGGCAAATGAAAAGAGCGAAAAAGCCAAAGAGCAATGCCTTCTTATGAAAAATGTATTTTAAACCATGGATAAAGTTTTGTCATTAAAAGCCTAAATGACAAATGTAGAAATAAAGTGGTGTGACAATTTATTATGCATTTTATAATTGATTCAATGTATGTGAAATAAAGTAACGGATGACTTTAATTGTGAAAGCTAAAGGGCAAGGATTAAAGCCAATTAATAGCGGAAGATGTAGGATTTCTTACTTTGTATTCAGTTTTAGGGTAATTGAACTTATCCATTTAATAAAAAATTCTTTTTAAATTTTTAAGGGAAGGACAAAATGGTCAATCAATTTTAAATGGGTATTTCCGTAAATTAATTTTGACTTAGTGGCTTCCCACTTATAATATAGTATGATGATATATATAACTAGGAAAATGCATCATAATCATTAGCAATGATTTAAAACTGAAACAACAATATATATTTTCTCCGTTCACTTACTATACTAAAAATATATTTTTACTTTTACTTGTCCACTATACTAAATCAAGAGAAAGATAATCTTTTATTTTCTGCTTTACCCTTATCATTAACTACTTATACCCCAAATCATTTTCCAAGACTTTTAAAAATGTTGTCATTATTATGGGTAAAATTATAAAATACATATTCATATTTTTTAAAGTGAGTGCAAAATTAAAAGTGGACAAATAAAAATAAACGGAGGAAGTATGATGCATCCCCATAGCGAGGAAAGCAATGAATTAAAAAAAAAAAAAACAGACAAATGGTAAACCTAGGAAGACGATAATTTGATGAGTTTTAATTCAAATTACTGGTCCCTTAAATTTGGAGATAAGTTTATTTTTATCCACATATAATACAATTTCAAGCCTATATAATTATTCAAGTTTACCAAAAGTTGCATTCTGATAACGAACAAAGATATTTGTCATTAAAGGTCAAGCAAATTGGCCATTTATGATTCTTTAAGTTAGGTCACCTCAATTTCAAAATGGAACTCTTTTGGTCCAACGTCCTAATAAAATCCAAACAAATTTTCATTAAAAATCTATAGAGTTGATCACGCACAACCTCAATTCGAAAATTAGGGAAGTGATCTTGAACCTATGGTTCTTCGCGAGCCATTTCACATTGCAAATAAGTAATAATATTATTATTCTTTAATTTATTCTATTTCATTTTCTAAAACTCGTCAAGCAAAGATGCTCTTTTTGTTTAACGTGGTCAAGTGAGTCACATTCGACCAATTTCATAAATTCTTTAGTAAAACCCATGTAATGATCGTGAGATTGGACCAAAAGTATCATGATTTTCTAAACTTAAATAGTCTATTAATCCGTTTGGCTAAGCTTCTAAAATTAGATTATTTTGAAAAGTATTTTTTTCGAAAGTATTGTTTAAAAAAATACTTTTGGTGAGAAGCAATTTATGTTTGGTTAATTAATTTGAAAAGCACTTTTGAACAATAGTTAATGTTTGGCCAAGCTTTTAAAAATTACTTTCAAGTATATTTTTTCTCAAAAGTGATTTTCGAAAAAATGATTTTGGGGAGAAACTAATTTTTTTCTACTTCTCAAAAGCTGCTTTTACTTATACTCAAAAGCATTTTTTTTCCTTCTTAAAAATGGGTCAAACACCTTAATTTTAGAAAAGAGTATTTTTGAAAAAAGAAAAAGCTTGACGAAATATGGTATATATCTATAAGTATATAGTAACATATAAGAACCAGAAAAAAGGACCAATCCCCAAGCATAATGTACCCTAAGTGACCAATATTCCGTTACTAAGTAGTAAGTACTCTTGTTTGAGTTCTGTTGCCAAGGCCAAACGTGCCCAATTTTTATAAACTTGAAGAATGATGGAGTATTTGTTTATATAGGCTAATATTACAAGGACGAAATCGAATTATCTCCAATCGTGGAAACAATTTTGATTTAAAAACTCTTGATTATGCCTCGACAACAATCAATCAACTCGCTACTAGTTAGTGGTAGAGTAGTTGCCACATTTAAAGGTCCACATTAAGATTTGAGCATTTGAGGTTTAAAAAAAAAAAACTTTTTGAACAACTTAAATTTTCATGTACTTTATTAATAAAGATAAACTGAAAGCATTTATCATGATTTCATTTGGTCCTGGAAGGAAAATAGCAGGAAAAATATAAGGAAAATTGGTGAGTGATCGAGGAAAAGATTTGCTCTGTACTTTATTTTTGGACCACAAATGGCCGTGTTGGCTTAAATTTTTGGATTATCCAGCAGTTAGGTGTTGAAGTTTGGCAAAATGCCAAAGTCCCACATTGGTTGGGAGTTAAGTTTGGGGGGGATTTTTCCCCTATAAAAGAAGGCCTAATGTTTAGGATTGATACACACCTCTCATTTGCCTTCTCATCTGTTTAAGGCATTTGTATCTTCTCTCTTTAGTATTATTTCACTTGTATTTTTTGGAGTGGAATAAAATATTGGTTGTGTCCGAGGAGTAGGCAAAATTAGCCGAACCTCGTAAATTCTGGTGTTCCCTTTATTATTGCTTTATTGTCTTATTTATTATTTGGTGGCTGTCATAATTTTTGGTATAGTAGTTGTGACTTATTCACACTCTATACATTTGGCTTCCGCAACAATTGGTATCAGAGCCAAGGTACTGTCTAAGTATGCTCTGTGGTTGCAGCATAGTCTGATCTTCCACATCAGAAAAGATTTATCTTGGTAACTGAGTCAAGGTTCTGTCTGAGTATGCTCTGTAGTTGCAGCTTAGTCTGATCTTCTACATCAGAAAGGAAATAATCTTGATTTGTGTCGTCAGCTATTAAATAATATTTGTGTCAAATATGGGAGACAATAAACAAGAAGAATCTACATCAAGTGTCAACAATACGTCATCATTGGCATCTTCGCTTATGACAAGAATTGTGTCAAATGCGAAATTTGCGGTAGAAATTTTTGACGGGTCCGGACATTTTGGGATGTGGCAAGGCGAGGTTCTAGATGTCCTTTTTCAACAAGGGCTAGATCTGGCCATTGAAGAAAAGAAACCAGATGTTATTGGAGAAGAAGATTGGAGAATTATCAACCGTGTTGCTTGCGGTACCATTCGATCCTACCTTGCTAGAGAGCAGAAATATCCATACACAAAGGAAACTTCTGCAAGTAAATTATGGAAAGCACTGGAGGATAAATTTTTGAAGAAAAACAGTCAAAATAAATTGTACATGAAGAAGAGACTGTTTCACTTCACCTATGTTCCTGGTACCACGATGAATGAACATATCACCAGTTTCAATAAGTTGGTTACAGATTTGCAAAATATGGATACAACTTATGATGATGGTGACTTGGCCTTGATGTTGTTGGCGTCACTTCCTGATGAGTACGAGCACCTTGAAACTACTCTACTCCATGGAAATGACGAAGTTTCTCTCAGAGAAGTTTGTTCGGCTTTGTACAGCTATGAACAAAGAAAGCGAGAAAAACAGAAGGGCGGAGAAGGAGAAGCACTATTTGTAGAAGGGTCGTCCTCAAAATCAAACGAGGACAAAGAAGGGAAGATCCAAGTCAAGATCCAGACCCAGCAAAGATGAATGTGCCTTTTGTCGAGAAAAAGGGCACTGGAAGAAAGACTGTCCGAAGTTGAAGAATAAGGCCAAACATAACAATGGAAAGGCCATTATGGATTCAAATGTAGCTGATTGTGATGATTCAGACTTCTCATTAGTTACAACAGAGTCATCAACATCATCAGACATATGGTTGATGGACTCGGCTTGTAGCTATCATATGTGTCCCAACAGGGACTGGTTCATGGAATTTCAAGAAGGAGAATATGGAGTCATCCACACAGCGGATAACAGCCCTCTTACCTCATATGGCATTGGTTCAATACGATTAAGGAACCATGATGGAATGATCAGAACATTGATAGATGTTCGATATGTACCGGATTTGAAGAAGAATCTCATCTCTGTGGGAGCCCTAGAATCAAAAGGGTTCAAAATCATTGCAGAAAATGGAGTGATGAGAGTATGCTCCGGTGCACTAGTGGTAATGAAGGCTAATCGGAAGAATAATAATATGTACCGCTATCGTGGCAGTACAGTTATTGGGACAGCGACAGTAACATCCAGTGACGACAAAGAGGCAGAAGCAACCAAGCTATGGCACATGCGCTTGGGACATGCTGGAGGAAAATCCTTGAAAACTCTATCAGATCAAGGATTGTTAAAAGGAGTAAAGGCTTGCAACTTGGAGTTTTGTGAGCATTGTGTCAAAGGGAAACAGACAAGGGTTAAATTTGGTACAGCGATCCATAATACTAAAGGCATTTTGGATTATGTACACTCTGATGTTTGGGGTCCTTCCAAAACACCTTCATTGGGTGGGAAGCACTATTTTGTAACTTTTGTTGATGATTTTTCTCGAAGAGTGTGGGTGTATACAATGAAAAACAAAGATGAAGTGCTGGGAATTTTTCTCAAATGGAAGACGATGGTGGAGAATCAAACAGGCAGGAGGATCAAGTGTATTCGCACAGACAATGGAGGTGAATACAAAAATGATCATTTCAATAAGGTCTGTGAAAATGATGGCATCGTCCGACACTTCACTGTTAGACATACACCACAACAGAATGGAGTGGCAGAACGTATGAACCGGACCTTGCTGGAGAAGGTACGGTGTATGTTGTCCAATGCTGGCTTGGGCAAAGAATTTTGGGCTGAGGCAATTACATATGCATGTCACCTCATTAATCGTCTACCATCTGCTGCTATTGATGGCAAAACACCATTTGAAAAATGGTACGGAAAACCTGCTGTAGATTATAACTCTTTGCACGTGTTTGGCTCAACTGCATATTATCATGTGACGGAGTCAAAATTGGATCCAAGGGCAAAGAAGGCTATTTTTATGGGAATTACTTCTGGAGTCAAAGGATATCGCTTATGGTGCCCTATGACAAAGAAAGTAATATTCAGCAGAAATGTTACCTTTGATGAATTTGCTATGGTAAATAAGGTAACAGAAGATACCAAACAAAATGAAGGTGCTTCTAAGCAGGTGGAGTTTGAGGGAAAATTTATTTTTCCTACACAAGAAGCAGAGGAGGAAACAAATGAAGATTACCTTCTGGAAGGAGAGCCAGTAGAGGAGATTCTAACTCAGGAATCTCAACAACAACTTGAATCAATAGCAACCAGCAGGCCAAAAAGAACAATAACGAAACCTGTTCGTCTCATAGAGACGGTTGCTTGTGCAACCTCAATTGTAGCTGATGATGTTCCTACTACTTATAAAGACGTTGTCCAAAGTTCAGAAGAAGATAAGTGGAGGATTGCCATGAATGATGAAATACAGTCCCTTCATCAGAATCATACATGGAGATTGGCCAATCTCCCGAAGGGAAAGAAAGCAATTGGGTGCAAATGGGTATTTGCAAAGAAGGAAGGATTTCCTAACCAAGTAGATGTTCGCTACAAAGCAAGATTGGTGGCCAAAGGATATGCTCAAAAGGAGGGAATTGATTACAATGAAGTGTTTTCTCCAGTTGTAAAACATTCCTCCATTAGAATTATGTTGGCTTTGGTAGCACAATTGGATTTGGAACTAGTTCAGATGGATGTAAAAACTGCGTTTTTACATGGAAACTTGGAGGAGGAAATCTACATGACTCAGCCAGAAGGATTCAAAGTTGCTGGAAAAGAAAATATGGTGTGCAAACTTGAAAAATCGTTGTACGGATTGAAACAATCTTCTAGACAATGGTACAAGCGATTTGACGAGTTTATGTTGCGGCAAGGGTACAAGAGAAGCAACTACGATCATTGTGTGTATTTGCACAAGCTTAAAGATGGTTCCTTTGTATATCTTCTCCTATATGTTGATGATATGTTGATAGCTTCCAAGAATTCGGAAGAAATTGATAAGTTGAAGATTCAACTGAAGAAGGAGTTCGAGATGAAGGATTTGGGCGAGGCAAAGAAAATTCTTGGTATGGAGATAATTAGAGATAGACGTTCAAAGAAACTCTGTTTATCTCAAAAGGAATATTTGAAGAGAGTACTTCAACGTTTTGGCATAGATGACAAGACTAAGCCAGTTAGTACTCCACTTGCTTCCCATTTTAAGCTAAGTACTACTATGTCGCCAATGGATGAAGCTGAACGAGAGTATATGTCAAAGGTACCATACGCAAATGCTGTTGGTAGCTTGATGTATGCAATGGTTTGCACAAGGCCTGACATTTCACAAGCTGTTGGAGTTATTAGCAGATATATGCACAATCCAGGAAGGAGCATTGGCAAGCTGTGAAGTGGATTCTACGGTATATTCATAATACTGTAGATGTCGGGTTAGTTTTTGAGCAGGAAGACAATCAGTTTGTAGTTGGATATTGTGACTCAGATTTTGCGGGTGATATGGACAAACGAAGATCAACTACTGGTTATGTGTTTACTTTTGCAAAGGCACCAGTTAGTTGGAAGTCTACTTTGCAGTCAACAATTGCTTTGTCTACAACAGAGGCAGAGTACATGGCTATTACAGATGCTGTGAAAGAGGCAATTTGGCTTCAAGGATTGCTAAAGGAGCTTGGTGTTGAACAAAAAGGTATCACAATTTTTTGTGATAGTCAAAGTGCTATTCAATTAGCGAAGAACCAAGTTTATCATGCAAGGACGAAGCACATTGATGTTCGGTATCATTTCGTATGAGAAATCATAGAAGAAGGTGGAGTCACGGTGAAGAAAATTCATACTACAGAGAATCCTGCTGATATGCTGACAAAGGTGGTGACTGCGGTCAAGTTTCAACATTGTTTGGATTTGATCAACATTGTTGAACACTGAAGATTGAAGATGAAGACACAACCAAAATTTGTTATTGAGAGAGAATTGAAAATGTGGAATTTTGCCAAGGTGGAGATTTGTTGAAGTTTGGCAAAATGCCAAAGTCCCACATTGGTTGGGAGTTAAGTTTGGGGGGATTTTTCCCCTATAAAAGAAGGCCTAATGTTTAGGATTGATACACACCTCTCATTTGCCTTCTCATCTGTTTAAGGCATTTGTATCTTCTCTCTTTAGTATTATTTCACTTGTATTTTTGGAGTGGAATAAAATATTGGTTGTGTCCGAGGAGTAGGCAAAATTAGCCGAACCTCGTAAATTCTGGTGTTCCCTTTATTATTGCTTTATTGTCTTATTTATTATTTGGTGGCTGTCATAATTTTTGGTATAGTAGTTGTGACTTATTCACACTCTATACATTTGGCTTCCGCAACATTAGGGACTTAGTGTAAAGAGAAAAAGCAACTTTGATCAGATTCAGATGGAAACTTGACAATTCCTTCATCGTACTGAATTACTTAATTTAACTTTCTCAGTCCAATAAATAGCTGCAAATGTAAGAAGATGAAGACACTGCGATTCAGTGTCAGATTCATTTTGCTTTCTCGTTTAAATTAATTTTTAGTTTTTTTTCTTTTACATATTCTAATTAGAGGATTAACAAAGACGAATAAAAGGAGTAGGTACTGTTGGGTTATTTAAGCTATTTTAGCTTAAAAGAGGGTGAATGAGAATGGAGGGAAAATGAAATATTTCAGTTTCCCTCCTTGACAAAGGGACATTGTCCCATATTGGAGGAGCAAAAGACTTTTGATGAGTATATATATATATATAATTGTTCTTCTTTTAGCTCTTCAAGGGTTAAGAAGAAGACAAGTCTCACGCCGTTGTCGTTGCTCGGCTTCGGATTTGTTCGCTTTTTGTAACGGAAAAGTAAATGAATTCCCGTTTTAATTTGTGTAAATGGCCATTTACGTTATGGCCGTTTTATGTAACTGACCTCTGAAGAGTTACACCTCTTCGTTTGAACTCAACAGGTTGGGGCTATAAATTGCAGTCCATTCTCTCAGATTTTCCATATGAATTTCTGAATTCTCCTCCTTTCTTCTGCACTATTTTAACTACAAAGAAAGCAACAGTAAGTGTAATTTGTTACCGATCATTGTGTTCGCTGAAACACTAGGTTTGAAGTACCGCTACACCAATGTGTAATTCGTTCTATCTCGGGAGAAAATAATCCAAAACCTCGGGTACTAGGAGGGGATTAAGTTCCTTAAGGAAACACTGTGAATTCAGTGGGCTCAGATTAAATTCTGTTTCGTTTACAATTTTGTTTATATGTTATTTTATCTTTTCCAAAATTATTTTACAAATACAGTGTACTAACAAGCTTAAGGAACTTAATATTTTCTGTATTTGTGTTATACTCACTGTTTTGGAGACTAAAACCTTTGTGGTTTTCTACTCCATTGGAGATTAAAATCTACGTGATTTTAACGTTTGTTTGTGTCATTCTTTTACAGAAATGACGAATGACAACGGGAACCAGACTGTTCCTATGGTGACTGCCAATGCACTGACAAGCCGAACCGTACCGGTATTGGTACCGGCAAAAAAATCTGAAGATTTTTTCGGGATTGATTTCAAGCGGTGGCAGCATAAGATATTCTTCTACTTGACGACTTTAAGTCTATAGAAATTCATTAAGGAAGATGTTCATGTTCTACCCGATGAAACTCCAAACAATGAATGCCTTCTCATGACTGAGGCGTGGAAGCATTCTGTTTTTCTATACAAGAATTACATTCTTAGCGGACTGGAGGACGATCTGTATACTATGTGGAGACGTCAAAAGAACTGTGAATTGCGCTTGAAAGGAAATACAAAACTGAAGATGAAATTCATTGCCGCTAAACTTTTGGGCTACAAAATGGTAGATAGCTAGTCTGTTATTACCCAAGTCCAGGAATTGCAAGTAATGATTCACGATCTCCTTGCTGAAGGTATAAGTCAAATTAATACTGATGTTGAAAGTATGAATTATATTATTTTTACTGACAGAATTTTCATTGAAGGTCTTGTCATCAATAAAACATTTCAAGTTGCAGCGTTGATTGAGAAGTTGCCTCATTTGTGGAAGGACTTCAAAAACTACCTGAAACACAAACTCAAGGAGATGTCGCTTGAAAATCCCATTGTTCGGTTGAGAATCGAAGAGGAAAACAAAGTTGCTGAAAAGAAAGGTCGTGGAAACTCAACAATAATGGGAGCAAACATTGTTGAGGATGGTCCTCAAAATAATAGAAAGAGGAAGAAGATTTCTGGACCGAAAAGCAATCCAAGCAAGAAGCGGTTCAACGGAAATTGCTACAATTGTGGGAAAGCTGGACACAAATCTGCAGATTATCGTGCTCCAAAGAAATACAAGAAGAAGGGTCAAACAAACATGGTTGAAAAACACGAAGATGTTGATGACTTGTGTGCTATGCTTTTTGAATGCAACCTGGTGGGAAATCCTAGGGAGTGATGGATTGATTCTGGAGCCATTCGCCACGTTTGTGTTGTTAGAAAAGCATTTGCTACATATGCCCCCGTTGGACCCGAAGAGACGCTTTTTATGGGAAATTCTGCAACGTCCAAAATTGAAGGATGTGGCAAGATATTTTTGAAAATGACTTCTGGCAAGGTTATGACTCTGAACAACGTCCTTTATGTTCCTGAGATTAGGAAGAACTTAGTCTCTGCTGGACTTCTCGTTAAGAATAGATTTAAATGTGTTTTTGTATTTGATAAGGTTGTAATAAGTAAGAATGAGATGTTTGTAGGAAAAAGTTACCTCACTGAGGGCCTTTTCAAACCGAATGTAATGGTCGTTGAGAATAATAAAACTTCATCTTCTTCTTACTTACTTGAGTCAAATGATTTATGGCATATACGTTTGGGACATGTCAATTATAAAACATTGTGGAAAATGATTAATTTGGAAGTATTGCCTAAGTTTGAATGCGACAAATCAAAATGTCAAATATGTGTGGAATCTAAGTAAGTTAAACATCCCTATAAGTCAATTGAAAGGAATTCAAATCCTTTAAACTTAATTCACACAGATATTTGCGATATAAAATCAATGCCATCTCGCGGTGGAAAGAAGTATTTCATAACTTTTATTGACGACATTACTCGATATTGCTATGTTTACTTACTTAACAGTAAAGATGAAGCAATAGACGCATTCAAGCAATACAAAAATAAAGTTGAAATGCAACTTAACAAAAAAATCAAAATGATAAGAAGTGATAGGGGTGGTGAATATGAATCTCCTTTTGAAGAAATATGTTTAGAATATGGAATTATTCATCAAACAACGACCCCTTACACGACCCAATCCAATGGTGTAAAAAGAAAGAATCGATCATTAAAGGAGATGATGAACGCATTGTTGATAAGTTCTGGTATGCCACAAAACTTGTGGGGGAAGCTATTCTTACGGCTAACCGGATACTAAATCGAGTACCCCATAGCAAAACGCAATCGATTCCATATGAAAAATGGAAAAGAAGGAAGCCCAACTTGAATTATTTCAAAGTGTGGGGGTGTTTGGAAAAAGTACAAGTTCCTAAACCCAAAAGGGTAAAAATAGGACCGAAAACCGTTGATTGTGTTTTCAAAGGATATGCAATCAATAGTAAAACATATCGATTTCTGGTTCATAAATCAGAAAATCCCGACATTTATAATAATACTGTTATAGAATCAGATAATACTGAGTTCTTTGAAAAATATATATATATATATATATATATATATATATATATATATATATATATATATATATATATATATATATATCCCGCCTTGTCACGCCGCATGTGCAATTGGTAAAGGATCTAAATGACCTCGGGAAGAAACAAAAGAACATACATTTAATAGGAGGATCCAAGACGTAGTAAACGTCAAAGAACATCTACTTCATTTGGACTAGATTTTGTGACTTTCTTATTGGAAAATGAACCTCGAACGTTTAAAGAAGCTATGTCTTCTTCGGAATCATTATTTTGTGAAAGAGGCAGTCAATAGTGAAATAGAATCCATATTGAACAGCCATACATGTGAATTGGTTGATCTTCCTCCTGGAAATAAACCGTTGGGTTCTAAATGGATTTTTAGAGGAAAATGAAAGATGATGGCATTATTGATAAATATAAGGCAAGACTTGTGGTCAAAGGGTATAAACAACGAGAAGGTCTTGACTATTTTTATACATACTCTTCAGTTACAACAATTACGTCCATACGGATGTTAGTAGCATTACCTGCAGTTTATGATCTTGAAATTCATCAAATGAACGTTAAGACGGCCTTCTTAAATGGAGATTTGGAGGAAGAAATCTATATGGAACAACCTGAAGGGTTTGTGGTTCCAGGTAAAGAAAAGAAGGTATGTAGACTTGTTCAATTCCTTTACGGACTAAAACAAGAATCCAAATAATGGCATGCGAAATTTGACCAAACAATATTGTCAAATGGTTTTAAGATAAATGAATGTGATAAATGTGTATACATTAAAAATATTCCAAATCACATAGTCATTGTTTGCTTATATGTGGATGATATGCTGATAATGAGTAATGACATTGCCAACATAAATGCGACTAAGCGTATGCTAACTAGCAAGTTTGATATGAAGGACTTGGGAGTTGTTGATTTAATTCTGGGTATTAAGATCCATAAGACTCCTCAAGGTCTGGCATTGTCACAATCTCATTATATTAAGACAGTGCTTGAAAAATGCAGGCACTTAGATTTTAAAGTTGCAAAGACTCCAATTGACGTGAATCTTGCACTAGCAAAGAACAAAGGCCAAAACATATCACAATTGGATTATGCTCGTGTGTTGGGATGTTTAATGTACATCATGAACTGTACACAACCAGATATAGCTTGTGCTATAAGTAAATTGAGTCGATACACGAGTAATTCAGGTCAATCTCATTGAATGGCAATGAAACGAGTTTTGGGATATCTAAAATATACCCAGGACTTTGCTTTGCACTACAGTAAATATCCTGCGGTGATTGAGGGATACTGTGATGCAAATTGGATCACCAGTTCAACTGATTCTAAGTCCACAAGTAGATATGTATTCACTATTGGTAGAGGAGAGGTATCTTGGAAATTGTCCAAACAAACTTGTATTGCCCGCTCTACAATGGAGGCTGAGTTCATAGCCTTAGATAAAGCCGGTGAAGAAGCTGAATAGCTCCGAAATTTCTTGGAAGACATTCCATTTTGGCCCAAACCGTTGGCATCAATATGCATACATTGCAATAGTCAAGCGGCAATTGGAAGGGCTGGGAGCGCAATGTATAATGGTAAATCTCGTCATATACGACGAAGACATAAAATCGTTAGGCAATTACTCTCTAGAGTAATTATCACGATTGACTACGTAAATTCAAGTGATAATGTGTCAAATCCACTAATTAAAGGTCTAACTAGAGAGGTAGTTGAAAAATCATAGAAGGGAATGGGGCTATGCCCAAGAACAAGTCATTGTGGCGGTAACTCTACCTAGAAGACTGGAGATACCAAGATCTAGCTTCAAGGAGATCAAACAAAGTCATTAATGATGGTTCAACATTGTCAACTAAAATTTTGGTCCATTCTCGTGATGAGACAATGTTCAGTACCAAGGATAAAGTATTAAGGCTTTTTAATGATTTTTAAATTTGATACGGAGTATATCAAATGGTGTATCTACGGGATGACATGTTTAGGAATCACCTATGTAAGTGTAAAGTGTTAGAGACTTTAGGGAGAATTTTGTAAGGCCAGTTCTCTACGCACTTATGAAACAAGGCGGTGTTCATGGCCTGTCTCGATCTCAACCCGGACCCGGTCGTGATGGCGCCTCTCGTGAAGATAAGGCCAGCCGACACTTTTTCCAATTCGTTTTTAAGTAATTAAGAGATAAGCATTTATTCTTAAACATGATAGAAATACAAAAATAAGCAGTGACAATACACAACAATTTGCGGAATACAACCCAACACAGCCCGATACCGGGGTGTCACTAGTCATGAGCACCTATCCATACGCTACAAGTCTGAAATGCCTACTAAACTATTACTAAGTAATTTATAAAGAGATAGAAATGAGATAAAGGGGGAGAAACACGGGACTGCAGACGCCAAACAGCTACCTCGTGGACTCCGAAGTCTGCCGGGAGCTCTCAACTCATGCTAGCAGGATCTGCAACACCTGAATCTGCACACAGGGTGCAGGGAGTAAAGTGAGTACTCCAACTCAGTGAGTAATAATCATAAATAAAGATTGAAACCAAGAAATCACGTAAGACATATTACAGGCTATAATGAAGTAGTAAAAGCCAGTAAAATAGTGAATCGGTAAAGATATGTAAAAAACCATTTCGGTTCAGCTTAAACTTCACAAAAGACCTTTTTAACAATTAAGCAGGTAAATGACAGGCAATAAGGAAGATAAACACATAAAGGTTCACCTCTCGGGTACCATGTCAACAATCCGCCCCTCGGGCAATATCTCAGAACAATACCAGTTCCCCGGGTTATATCTCACATTACAATGGGTACCCGCGCTTACTGGGGGTGTGCAGACTCCTGGAGGGGCCCCTTACGGCCCAAGCACAATATCAAGCCATCTTGTGGCATCATCACTAGGCCCTCGGCCTCATATCAACAAGCCACCTCGTGACGTACATATCTCAGGCCCTCGGCCTCATAATCATAATCAATGTTTCCTCACAACATAGACCCTTGGGCCTTACCCAGTCAAAAACCTCACAAGCCACTCGGGCAATAGTAAAACATGATTCTCAGCCCAAAATATCATTTAAGTGTTAAAACAGAGCAAACATGGTTGAGTTAGGAATACAGTGGAATATAGCATGACTGAGTTCAAGTATAAAATCAAAACAGTAAGGAAATATCAATAAAAATCCCCTAAGGGTTCAAATAGTTGGTGTGAGCACGTGATTTTTGCCCTACGAGAACTACTCCCAAATTTTCAGAATAAAATGGTTTTGTGTTGTTTGTGATTTATTTGTATTTTTGTCTGTGCATGTTTTAAGAAAAATACAAAAATATGTGTTGCATGTGCATTTTACAATTTAGAAATTAATTAAACAATCAAGTTTGTTTTACAAAATGAAAAAATCACAAAAATATGTACTTTGCATTTTTTGCATTTAATGTCCAAATTGTGTGATTTTATCTTTATTGATGTTTAATTTCGTGTGATAATTATTATTAAGAGTTAATATTTTAGTTAATTGTCGATTTTATAATTTAATTAGGATTTTTAGTTTTATTGTTGAAAAGGAAAATTGAAAGGGAAAAGAGAATAAGAAGAGGAAAATTCAGTTGGGCCAATTTGGCCAAGCCCAAATCCAAAAACACAGCCAAACCTGGCCAAAAAAACTAGCCCATACCCGCCCCAAATCCAATCCACCTGCGACTAATCCAAACGACGTCGTTTTAAGTCAATCAATCTCAACCATTCGTTTGATTGGATCGAACGGTCCAGATCAACTCCTCCAATACCCGACCCATTCCCATCCAAGCCCGATCCGGTCTCGAGGTAAGTGAAGCGACGTCGTTCCCATTAATGAATGAATCCAAGACGTTGATCTTATCAGATCGAGTGGCCTGGATTCATTCCGCCCCTTCTGGTATATAAGTCCAAACCTTACCCCCCCAAGCCAAACCCCTCCCCCTTCGTCCCCAAGAACCAGAAACCAAAAAACCCCTGAAACCCTAGCTGCCCTCATGCTCTTTCGCCTGAAAGTCGGCGGCAACGACGCCGGCGACCACGAAATTCACACCACTGAACCTCCTAATCACCCTCAACATAGATCCCTACCCCTTTAACCTCGAATCATCTCGGTCTGTCTCGAATATTCAATCGAAGATTCGAGCAAAACCCTAAATCTATCCAACCAGTCCCAAATTAACACCCCTAAGCCATCTGACCACCCTTGTTACGAATCCGTTAACCGTTTGCCTTGTATCAACCTCTAGCTTCTCGAATCTTCAATCGAAGATTCGAGCAAAACCTAAACCTACCCCAACCAGTCCCAAACTCCCACCACGGCACCCCCTGACCTCCCTCGTGCCCAAGATACCTTTGGCCTGGTTTGAATCTTGCTAGAACCATTCGAACCCCAAATGGAACCAAGACCCCTATAAAGACCAAACCTGGGTTTTGTCCGAAATTAAAGGAATTTGGGCGTCTAGTCGACCTTAGTCGAAGTGTTCTCCGATGAGAACACTCGATTAAGGTCCGTTCGACCTCAAAAAGTTCGAGTCAAGAGTTCGACCTGGGGTTCGTCTAGTTTCTGTTTTGTTAAGGTATTTTCTTTTCTCCTTTCTTTCTTGTTCTATTTTTGTTACATTAATTGTGTTTAGTTTAGTTATAATCCAGTTTTTGTCAATTGCTTCTTCTTCTTCTCCAATCAGACCTTTTTATTTGGTCGAGTCTGCTTCTGTGCATGGTCGAATATATGTATTTAGCCATGTAATTTACTAGTTTATAAGTTCCCTATTTGTCAATACCACTCGAATCACTTGTTGGTCTGTTTATTCCGATTGTTTGTTGTTAAATGCTAAATGTTAGAGCCATGTGTAATCAATTGAATAAGCATCGTCGATTAGTCTTTTAGGCTTGAATGTTATGTTAACATGATAATAGTTCAACCGTTGGTTCATACCAGTATGTTTACCATCCTGCATCTTGTGTATACTTGAATTAGAGTTGTGTGTGCTCATTCCCTGTATTTGGTTTGACCTCCTGTTCTTTATAATTGTTCGCATAAACCTCCTGCCTTGATTCATACTGCTTCAATTTTGGCTTGTATTATTGAATCCCTGCTCAATCACTGGGTCTGAGTTGATCAGGATTGGTTCCCAATATGATCAGCTCATTTCCTTTGATTGATGCCATGTTTGAAATGATCTGGTTTTCTGCTTTGAATCACTGTGTAAATTTGGTAGTGGGAATTGGTTTATAGCTGTAGTAATTTAGTGATCAATTAGAAATTAGTTGTTAGGGTTACAACTTATAGAATTTTAATAACAGATCAATGAAGCTTAGGGCAGGGCAGTAATACACAGGGGTTAAGGGGGTAAATTTGGGATTTAACAGGTCTGCAAGTGGACTAACTTAAGGGTCTGTTCAGTGGATAATAGATACCATTAGTTTAATATCAATGGGGAACATAACATGATAGTATGGGAGTTAATATGAATACTATAATAACCCATAGTTTTGATTGAAACAATAGGGAACAAGGCATGCAAGTGTGGGGAACAAAATAACTTCAAACAAGAAGACATTAAGTAATGGGATTCAAAGGGGGATGGGCAGTTAGAATCTGATGGTTTCAAGGCAGAGATAGCAGGCCTGTTTTTGGGTTATAAATAGAGTCATTTAAGACAGATTTAGGGGGCTGGTTTTTTGGGGAAGAGAAATCAGTTTTCTTTCAGTTTTTTTCAGAGAGTCTAGGCTAGATTTTGACATCAGAAATTCAGAGTTGAAGAGTGAAATACAAGCTGAGTTTTTACCCTAAAGAGTTCAATAGGTTGAGAGCTAAATATTGAAAAAGTGAGGTCTTCTTTACTACTAAAAATCAGAATCAGTTTGTTACTGTTTAATTGAGGTTCTGAGTGTCTTTATTTGAGAATCTGAAGAACAGAAATCAAAACATCTACTCTCCTGTCTCATTTCTGAATACATTTTGTTCCTGTCTGTGAATTGCTTGGTATTTTCTGGTTTCACTCCTGGGTTTTGGACTGCTTGTGCTGGGTGTTATTTCTGCTGGTTGTTGCTTTGCTCTTTGTTGTGGTGTTGCTGTATTGTATACTACTGCTGCTGCTGACCTGCCTTTCTTCTTCTTCTTCTTCTTCTTCTTCTTCTTCTGCTATTCTCGATTCCAGGTACACTACTTTGAATCATCTTGGTGTATGCTCATTGAAGCTGAAATGAAATGGCCAGAGGATTTATTGTTCAAACTATAGAATGCTTGTATTCTATTTGATATTAGTTATGTATTTCCTGTTATATGAATGGTAGATATATGTATAATTAGGACTGCTTTTAAATTACTGATTGGCAATTAGGTGATGTATGATGTCGGGCTACTGAACTGAATCCTTCAAATGATAGTTCAGTTCAGTATGTGTGTTTAATTGGAACAAACTGTTAGATTGCTAAACTATTAGGTGTGTGTCTGTATGAATTTCACAGTTAAATAATTTCAGTTTTATTAGTTCATATTATCATAATAAGGTAGTTCAAAATCACATTCAACTTAAGTTGGGTTATATATTAGATATTGACCAGAACATATAATAATTTGCAAATTAGCACTCACTGTTTAGTTTACATAAATCAAAATAAGTCACTAGATATTGAACCAGCTTGGACTACACTTAGGACTATCTTAGGCAGTTTTGAACAGTTTTCCTCATACCTGTAGCCATTGGAATTGGTAAATAGTTAATATTGAGAATCGTTTCGATTTAGTTGATTGTTAAAGTATAACTTTGAACTCACGAAAACGGGAATAGAAATAAATTGAAGTTTGTGATTTTGAGTCCTGTTAGTAACAAAGATCCGCAAGTATTAGGCAAACATAATTAGCCAGTAATTTTGTAGAGTCAGTAGGTCTTCCATATTTGAAGTTTGATTCGATGTAGTAAAGCTAAGGTCATTAATTCAATAGGCATGAGTTGAGTTCGAACAAGGCGTGTTAGAGTTCCTTTAAATGTAATAGATTTCTCCAAGTGTCGATCAAGTTTTAACAAACTTTCGCAAGCATTAGTAATCAAGGTTGGTTTTAATTTCAAATAGTTGTAAACAATTAATTCTGGCGGTTCAATTCATCTAGTAAGGTGGGTCTAAATTGGTAGAGAGTAATTAGTTTCGTTTTGATATTATTGTTTGTCAATTCTGTATTCTATTTATAATTTCAATTTTTTTGTAATATTCACTTATAGAATAAGATACGAAACAATCTCCCTTTGTACAAGCTCGATTGCAATTTTCCATTTGCATTTGTCTTAAACTAATAACTAACAAGTTACGTCCTTTTTTTTAAGCATGTAATTAATTTGGAGATTTTCTTTCATTTTAGAGACGAACTTAATAGAAAAATGTAGTCACTTTAGGGTTGTCCTTTTAAAATAAACGAGATGAGCCTCGCCAAATAAAACGCACAAATTGCGGGGCCCTTAATAGATGGTTATCTTAAATGTTTAGATTTCGAGATAGGCCGTATAGCGAATTTCACGGCTTTTTCTCAAAAAATAATAACGCGTTAGCATCTTTAGGCGTGTATTTAATAATGTTATCTCCCTAAATTCGGGTACACATTTATGTGACCCAAATCCAAATCTTAACGAAGTCGAAATGTGTCAATAACCACGGGTGCATTGATGTGACGTGGTTCAAGACCCGTTTTCACGACGTTGCAAGTCTTTTTTAAAAATAATAATAATAAAAGCGGCTAAAATTTAAAATTTGCACGTAAGTTCATAATTGTATAAAATCAGATAATTAAGCCAGATATGACAGTTGAGCGACCGTGCCAGAACCACGGAACTCGGGAATGCCTAACACCTTCTCCCGGGTTAACAGAATTCCTTATCCGGATTTCTGGTTCGCGGACTGTAATACAGAGTCAATATTCTCCTCGATTCGGGATTCAACCGGTGACTTGGGACACCATAAATCTCCCAAGTGACGACTCTGAATTAAACAACAAATCCCGTTTCAATTGTCCTTTAATTGGAAAAACTCCCTCTGTGCCCCTGCGAGCGCGGGCCAGAAGGAGGTGTGACAGCTCTAGCAACTCTGCTGGGGAGATAAGAACCCAGAATATCTGGTTCAGAGTTCAAGAATTCGAGCCTGAAATAATTGTTATCATTTGGCTTCATTTATTATTTGATCTTATTACATGTTTTGGCCTAAATGTGCAAAATGTTGCTTTTATCGCTTTTATATTATCTGAACTGTATATAAACTGCTACGAAACCCTTCTCTTCTCACCTCCGGGGATGTGCTTACTGGTTGAGACTCCCTATTCTGTTAGTGTCATACCCTGAAATAAGAAAGAGGCTGGACAAGTTACAAAGCCGGACGATCTCGCGGGTCCCCGGTACGTAGCCCCCTCCTCGACTCGAGTATTCCACTCGGGTACACAGTCTAGAACAAATACCCAGGTTACGAACCTAGAATAACTCAGCTTTATGCCAGATCCCTAGTAGGAACGTTCGTTTGCATCATGTGCATTTGACTTTGGAGGCTCAACACAAGGGTTGGGTCTGTCTAGGACAGGTGTACCAAAACGACAAAAGACCATCCTGATGCATCCAACTTGCTACTTGTGCATTTGTTTGCTTCAGACTTGCATGCTGACCGGCTTTTGAATACTTTGAGAAAAGAGGATAGAGGTAGTTAATCGCCTGTTTTGAAAAAAAATCAATGTCCAAATAGCGTCGAAACTCTGTCGAATTTTTGAAAAAAATGAAAAAAAAAGGGTTTTGTTTATGAAAAATGGTTTTATTTGCCATTGAAAAGACTCTTATTTTCAAAAGAAGTTTGTTTTATCTACCCGAACTATGCCGGTTTGATTCTCACAGGGTGTGGGATACGTAGGCAACCCTCATCGGGTCCAACTTCCCCTTTACAAAAATGTCAAAATTTTAATTTTCGTCATAAATAAGTCGGGTGACGTCGTTTTGTCAAAATAGCTGAATGTTCCCAAAAAGGACGTCGGAAGGCTAACTTTGCATAAACGGCCACTTGTAGTCATTTTTTTTTATTTTTGACCGGTTGACTCACCCAGCCTCAAAATCTTCGTTCCCGAAGTGCTGAAAGACCGTGTTCGGAACCGGATCTTTCTTTTAATCTGTGAAAATTTAAAAATAGCCAATTGGTTGAGTGAAATAAATTTTATTTTTTGCTTAATCACCTTAATAAATGTGCAGGATGAGCACGATGCAAAATGAACCTTTTTCAATAATGACTAAAATCGCTTTCAAGTTGCGGCTATGGTGAGATGATTTAGGTGGTGAAGGGCAAGATGAGGTCAAGAAATATCTAAAAGGTCTTACGGGTTTATTGGAAATCCAGCCTCGGGGGGATATCATAAGAGCTTTGGTCACCTGCTGGGACCCGGCACACAATGTCTTCCACTTCTCTGATTTTGAACTCACCCCGACTTTGGAGGAAATAGCCGGGTACATCGGAAATGCTGAAGTTCCGTTGAGGCAAAAATACCTGGTTGCTCCAAGAGATGTCACTGTGCATCGGTTTTTAGATTCGTTAAAGATCCCCAGGATGGTCCATAACCCAGATTTGGCCGCAGGTTTTTGTAATCCGCGCTTCATATACGACAGATACGGTCATGTCGGAAGATTTAACAACCCGTGTAACAAGTTATGCAGCAAAAGTAACCGTCAGAAATGGGACGAACATAGACGAGTGGCTTTTATGATAACCTTTTTGGGCCTTTTGGTATTTCCAAGGAAAGACGGAAACATTGATCTGAAAATAGCTGGGGTCGTCAGTACCTTGCTCACTCAAGATGAAAGCACTCTTGCGCCTATGATAGTATCTGATATCTTCTGAGCTCTCATAGCCTGCAAATCCAGAGGGAACTTTTTCGAGGGGTGTAACTTGTTGCAACAAATATGGATGACTGAGCATCTCTGCCATCGTTCCCAGCTCTTGAGTTATGGTTCCTCGAAGAAAACTTGCATAGAAGAGTTCTACACAAGAATCAAGGGGGTCAGTCTACCCGAGGGAGTTACGGTGTGGACATCATTCTTTCGGACCCTCACCGCCAGCCAAATACAGTGGACACTAGGATGGTTGCCCGTTGACGAGGTCATCCATATGCCGGCAGCTAGGACCCACTTTCTATTGATGGGGCTGAAGAGCATTCAGCCTTACGCGCCATATAGGGTTTTGAGACAACTCAGGAGATGCCAAACAGTGCCACAGGAGGAAGATCTTAGTGATCAAGTAATTGAGATTAGCCCTGATGGACAGTTCCCTGAAGCAAGAGTCCGTCAGATCTGGAGTGAATGCCAATATTTAAAAGCAGATACTTGCGTGCAGGATCAGGCCAAAGGCGAAGTGGCGCCAGGATACCTTGCTTGGTACATGAGAGAACTTGAGCACGAAAGGCCGGCTAAAAAACCCCATCTCCAGGAATTCGTCAAGGCGTTGCAAGAACAGTGGGATTGGTTGGCTAAAGAGCACGAGTACAGGGTTACAATAGGCAAGTTGGAGAAGCAAGTTATAGATTTGAAATTTGAGAAAGATTTGCATATCGCTGCAGATGAGGGAGAAAAGAGAAAACTAGCTCAGGAAAACGAGGTCCTCAAAGCTCAAATCCAGGAAATGAAAATAGCTACCGGAAACCTGAAGAGAAGCCAGGCTGATGAAAGGCTCATAAACGGTCTAAAGAAGAAAGTCCTCGAGTATCAAGAAGACCTGGAAAAATCTAAAGCTGGCCTAGCGAGAATCCAGGTGAAATGGATAAAGAAGGCAGAAGAGCGAGCACGGTCTATGCAAGAAATGAAAAGGGACTACGAAAGGAACATCGCTATATTGAGAGAAACAATATCCACTCTCAAAGAGCGAATCTTCAGACAAGCCCGAGATGCCAGAGCAGATAGGAAGCGCTACTATGATCTAATGGCCCGAATGGAGAAACAGATGAATGAGTTTCAGGATCAACTCCTTTGCAACGCTCAAATACTAGGGACGCGGAATCAACAAATAGAGCGATTGCTTATGGAAAGGGACAGAATCAAGGGAAGAATCGACGATATCGGGCACTACATCACCATAAAGTGCCTAGCTTGTGAGGATATGTCCTGTACCACCTTCTGTGCTTCAATAATGATTTATGTCCACCAGATCATGGAAGATTTGAAAGATCTGCAAAGGGGCCTTGCACCAAAGCCTGCGGCGAGGCCGAACGACGCCCCGCGGGCGCCAAAATTCAAAACTCTGAAACATTCATAGTTTGAGTCTGTATTTTCCTCATAGTTTGAGTCTGTTGTCCGTCGGAGTTTGTATTTCCCTTTTTGGCATAAAGTCTGTAGTCTGTATCAAGTCTGTCAATTTCCTTTCAAAAATGTTTTGCCTTGTAATAAAACGTTTTGCTAGTAAATGTTGAAAAATCCAAAAATGGTGTCTTTATTCTCCGCACTTGTCGCAGAACTACGCGCGGTCTGATTCATATGGGGACATGCGTTTTTCGTGGCACCCCCACCAGCCACGTTGCAAAGATCATCCAGCGAGCCATTGTTTCAGGCTCACGATAACCAATATTACCCCCTGAACCAACCTTCAAAGCACCCGAGCCTCATACTTATAATACTCACTTCGAGATCCCGATAGAGACTGAAAAGACGGCTAAGAGCCCAGAGCAAGACGAAGTGCTTCGAAAGTTTAAAAGCCTGGAGCAGTCCTTCAGGAATATCCATGGGTTAGGCAACCAAGTCAGTGTGGCCTACAAAGATCTGTGCCCATTCCCCGACATTCAATTGTCGGCAGGGTTCAAGATGCCAAAGTTTGATCTATACGAGGGGCACGGTGATCCAATGGCACATCTGCGAGGTTTTTGCAGTAATATGAGAGGGGCCGAGGAAAAGACGAGCTATTGATAACTCATTTTGGTCAAAGTCTAAGCGGGTCTGCACTGGAATGGGACACAAGACAGGATCCTAGCAGGTGGTACCCCTGGGACGATCTGGCACAAGCCTTTGCAGGCCACTTCCAATACAACCTTGAGATCATCCCTGACCGTCTCGCATTGCTGAAACTTGAGAAGAAGCCCGGGGAAAGCTTCTGAGAATTTGGGTTCCGCTGGAGAGAGCAGGCGGCAAGAATTGATCCTCCGATGAGAGAGGGGGAAATGGTGGACTACTTTCTGCAGACTCTGGAGCCAACTTACTTCGGTAACCTGGTGACGTCAGTTGACAAATCTTTCAACGAAGTAGTAAAAATGGGCGGTATGATTGAAGAGGGACTTAAGTCCAACAAAATCCTGATCTATTCGGCGATTAAAGCAACCACTCAGGCCATCCAGAGCGGCACGAGAGGGGCGCTCGGAAAGAAGAAAAGGGAAGATGTCACAATAGTCGAGGCAGGTACTTGGTCCAGATCCAGAGGCCCCCTTCACTACCAACCTAGACCCCATCACTCAAGTTACCCACACATTCCATACGGCCTTCCACAACCCTACTACCCACCACAAGAGCCACATTTCTCTGTCCATCACGCCCAAACTTACACCCAGCCTCCGGCTCGCCCGCAATGGCGTGCGCTGGCTCCCCAGAATACATATCCACCTCCACAAAATATATATATCCACCTCCACAAAACACATATCCACCTCACAAAACACATATCCACCACCAAGGGCCTACAGGAATCCTTCGGGACTAGGTTTTCGTGGGAATCAGACTTTCAGGAATGAAAGGGTGTAGAGGCAGAGAACATTCACTCCGCTGGGAGAAACCTATACTACTCTGTTCCACAAATTGAGGCAGTTAGGCCTATTGAGTCTTGTGGAGCCCAAATTGCCAAATCCCCTTCCCAAAAATCTGGACCACTTGATAAGCTGTGAATATTGTTCGGGGGCTCCCGGGCATGATACTAAGAAGTGTTGGAAGTTGAAGACTGTCGTACAAGATCTTATTGACACAAATAGGATCGAGGTCCAGGAGGTAGAGGCACCTAACATCAATCAGAACCCGTTGCCGGCACACCATGAATCCCACATGATCGAACTAGTGCACGAAGGAGGGAAGCTCAAGAAGCCCTCACAAACGGTAATGATGATCCGTGCTAGTCCGAAAGAAAAGACGATCGTGGAAAAGTGGTAGTGCAGTCGGAAAGGGTAGAAGGCAAGCCAATGGTGGTGATGGGGAAGAGTTCGTCTAATGTTTCCAAGAATCCAGAGCCGGTCAGAGTAACGGTGCAAGGGATATCAAGCAAGCCAGTAGCCATGAAGGGGGCATGCATAGGACCAGTTGTTATCAGGCCAGTAATGCAGTTGCCAATAATTAGCGAGAAAGCTGTGCCATGGAGCTACAGTCAAGTAATGGTAATGCATAAGGGGAAGGAAGTTGTGGAGGAAATATGTGAGGCACAGGGGTTAACTCGTTCGGGAAGGTGTTTTGCTCCCGCAAAGTTAAGAAGGGCCAATCTAGTAGCGACAAAGAATCCAGTTACCGAGGAAGAGTCGGAAGAATTTTTAAAGAAAATGAAGGCGCAAGATTACTCCATTGTGGAGCAGTTGAGGAAGACCCCGACACAGATCTCATTGTTATCGTTGTTGATCCATTCAGACGAGCACCGCCGGATATTGATGAAAATTCTGAACGAAGCCCATATTTCGGATAAGATGTCTGTGAACCATCTGGAGAAAATAGCAAACAAGATTTTTGAGGTCAATAGGGTCACTTTTTCAGCCGACGAGTTGCCCGTGGAGGGTACAGAACATAATAGAGCCCTTTATTTGACCGTGAAGTGCAAAGACTCGGTAGTCACTCGAGTACTGATTGATAATGGGTCTAGTGCCAATATTTGTCCTTTGACCACGTTGACCAAACTGAAGGTCGATGGTGACAGGATTCACAAGAACATCATCTATGTTCAAGGGTTTGATGGTGGTGGTACAGACACAATGGGTGACATCATACTTGAATTAACAACTGGTCCAGTCGAGTTCACCATGAAGTTTCAAGTGTTAGACGTGGCAGTGTCATATAATCTTCTGTTAGGGCGACCCTGGATCCACGCCGCCAAAGCAGTGCCTTCTATATTACATCAGATGGTCAAATTTGAGTGGGATAGGCAAGAGATCGTAGTACATGGGGAATACAATGCAAGCGCCATAAGTGATGCCATCGTACCCTTCATAGAGACTAATGATGATAAGGGACCGTGGGTTTACCAGGTTTTCGATACGGTTTTAGTGGACAAAGTTCCCGAAGGTGAAAGCATCCCACTTCCCAAAATAGCAGCTGCAACTGTCATGGTAGCCTCGGAGATGTTGAAGAACGGGTTTGTGCCAGGCAAAGGTTTAGGGGCTGATCTTCAGGGTATTGTTCAGCCGGTTTCTTTGCCCAAAAATTTGGATACTTTTGGGTTGGGGTTCAAGCCTACATCGGCGGATGTGAGACGGGCCTGCAAGTTGAAGAAAAGAGTCTGGGTCCTTCCCAAGCCAATCCCGCACCTATCCAGATCATTTGTCAGAGCAGGTATCAGAAAGTTGTCGGTCCCGAAAGTTCTCGGACCACTGATTGGGCCAGATGGAGATTTGAATGAGGGTTTTGAAAGGTTGTTCGCTGATGTCAACATGATAGAAGCTGGAGAAGGGTCCAGTAAGTTAGATGTACAGTTTGTGGGGCCTAGGGCAAATATCAACAATTGGATGGCTACTCCCCTTCCTACCCGGAGGGAGTCTTGGTAGTGGGCTCTGATTTTTATTTCTTGTTTTTTTGGATTATTCCAGGATTGTAATCCAGTTTTGTTTTGTATTCGGCAAAGTGTGAAACTCTGTTATCTTGTATTTAAAAGAAAGTGAAAGCTTTTCTCTTCTTATTTTGTTTTAACTTTGTTTTCTTCTTTTCTCTTTCTGAACAGTTATCTTTATACTGGTTATAATGACATGGCATGCACAACAGATCTTCAACCTAGTCTAAATAATCAATCTGATTCCGAACTAGTTGTACAAGAGGTCGATTATGATGATGAATCGGAATACGATGAGGATGAAGCCTTCGAAGAGATAAACAAAGAGTTAAGCCAGTTTGAAGAGAAATCCAAGCCCAACTTAAATGACACAGAAGCCATCAATTTAGGGGATGCAGATGATATCAGGGAAACTAAAACAAGCATCCACATTGCACCGAATATCAGGGAAGAACTAATCAAAGCACTTATTGAGTTCAAAGACGTTTTTGCATGGTCGTATGATGACATGTCGGGGTTAAGCACGGATTTAGTGGTTCACAAATTGCCCATTAACCCGGCATGCCCTCCCGTCAAGCAGAAATTGAGGAAGTTCAAAACAGACATGAGTGTGAAGATTAAAGAGGAAGTAACCAAACAGCTGCAAACAATGGTTATTCGGGTCACTCGATATCCTGATTGGTTGGCTAATGTGGTGCCAGTGCCGAAGAAAGATGGGAAGATCAGGGTGTGTATCGATTACCGCAATCTAAACAGGGCAAGCCCAAAGGATAACTTTCCATTACCCAACATCCATATCTTGATCGATAATTGTGCCGGATGTGAGATCGGGTCTTTTGTGGATTGCTATGCTGGGTATCATCAGATTCTGATGGATGAAGAAGATGCGGAAAAGACGGCTTTCATTACGCTGTGGGGGACTTATTGCTACCGGGTAATGCCATTTGATTTGAAGAATGCTGGGGCAACGTACATGAGAGCAATGACTACTGTGTTTCATGACATGATACACAAAGAGATTGAGGTATACGTGGACGATGTGATCATAAAATCCAAGCATCAGGAAGACCACGTAGCAGACCTAAGGAAGTTTTTCCAAAGACTTCGAAGGTACGATATTAAGCTCAACCCGGCCAAATGTGCATTTGGTGTTCCATCTGGAAAGTTGTTGGGATTCATCGTCAGTCGGCGAGGCATTGAGTTGGACCCGTCAAAGATCAAATCCATCCAAGATTTTCCACCGCCGAAGAACAAGACAGAAGTAATGAGTCTGTTGGGAAGGTTGAATTATATCAACAGGTTTATTGCTCAACTCACAGCAACTTGTGAACCCATTTTTCGGCTACTGAAGAAAGATGCTGCGGTAGAATGGACGGAAGAATGTCAGGAAGCATTTGACCGAATCAAAGGATATTTATCAAATCCACCTGTGTTGGCTTCACCTGAGCCAGGAAAACCGTTAATTCTTTATCTAACGTTCCCGGAGAATTCGTTTGGCTGCGTACTGGGGCAACACGACATTACAGGAAGGAAGGAGCAAGCCATCTATTATCTCAGCAAGAAGTTTACAGGCTATGAGGTTAAGTACACTCAACTCGAGAAGACATGTTTCGCCCTAACTTGGGTGGCCCGGAAATTGAAGCATTATCTGTCATCATATACTACTTATCTCATTTCACGCTTGGATCCACTGAAGTATATTTTCTAGAAGCCTATGCCTACAGGGAGATTGGCGAAATGGCAGATATTACTCACTGAATTCGACATCGTCTATGTGACAAGGACGGCCATGAAGGCCCAAGCATTGGCTGATCACTTGGCTGAGAATCCTGTTAATGAAGAATACGAGCCCTTGAGGACGTATTTTCCTGATGAAGAAGTGATGCATATAGATGAGTTGGAAATGACCAAGGAACCAGGATGGAAGCTTTTTTTCGATGGAGCCGCAAATGCGAAGGGAGTTGGAATAGGAGTGGTACTTATTTCTAAAACAGGACATCATTATCCTGTTACGGCTCAGCTGCGTTTCTATTGTACCAACAACATGGCTGAGTATGAGGCATGCATTTTGGGTCTACGGCTAGCTGCAGACATGGATGTCCAGGATGTCTTGGTCTTGGGAGACTCGGACCTCCTGGTGCATCAGATTCAGGGTGAATGGGAAATAAGGGATTTGAAGCTCATACCATATCGACAATGTTTGCACGATCTGAGCAAGCGATTTCGATCAGTGGAGTTCAGACACATCCCAAGAGTTCATAATGAGATTGTCGATGCTTTGGCCACCTTAGCATCAATGTTGCACCACCCAGACAAAATTCATGTTGACCCGTTGCATATTTAGGTTCGTGATCAACATGCTTATTGCAACCTGTTAGAGGAAGAACTGGATGGCGAACCATGGTTCTATGATGTCAAGGAATACCTCAGGATGGGTATATACCCAGAGCAGGCCATCGGAGATCAAAAGATAGCCATTCGGCGACTGGAAAATGGATTTTTCCTTAGTGGAGGAGTGTTGTACAAAAGAACACCAGATTTGGGATTGCTGAGATGTATAGATGCTAGTCAAGCCACGACAGTTATGACAGAGGTACATGCTGGAGTTTGTGGGCCACATATGAGCGAATATGTATTGGCGAAGAAGATTCTTCGAGCAGGGTACTATTGGCTCACTATGGAGCGTGATTGTATCAGTTTCGTGCGGAAATGCCATCAGTGTCAGATACACGGAGATCTGATTCATTCTCCGCCGACAGAATTGCATACAATGTTAGCACCATGGCCATTTGTTGCCTGGGGCATGGATATCATTGGACCAATTGAGCCAGCAGCATCCAACGGGCATAGGTTCATCCTGGTGGCCATTGATTATTTCACCAAATGGGTTGAGGCCAAAACTTTCAAGTCTGTGACCAAGAAAGCAGTGGTAGATTTTGTTCACTCAAATGTCATCTGTCGAATTGGAATCCCAAAGGTGATCATCACGGATAATGGTACTAATCTTAACAACAATTTGATGAAAGAGGTATGTCAACAGTTTAAGATTACACACCGTAATTCCACCCCATATCGTCCCAAGGCGAATGGAGCAGTTGAGGCAGCCAACAAAAACATAAAGAAGATACTTCAGAAGATGGTAGAAGGTTCGAGGCAATGTCATGAAAAATTACCATTTGCATTGTTGGGTTATCGCACTACTGTCCGTACTTCAGTAGGGGCAACTCCTTATTTGTTGGTATATGGAACTGAAGCAGTAATACCAGCGGAAGTTGAAATCTCGTCCCTTCGGATTGTCGCTGAACCTGAGATTGATGATGATGAGTGGGTCAAAACTCGTGTGGAGCAGTTGAACTTGATTGATGAATAAAGATTGGCAGTTGTGTATCATGGCCAGTTATATCAAAGGAGAATGGCAAGAGCATACACCAAAAAGGTGCGTCCCGGAAGTTTGAAGTGGGCCAGCAAGTGCTGAAACGCATCCTCCCACATCAGGCTGAGGCAAAGGGCAAGTTCGCCCCGAATTGGCAAGGGCCATTCATTGTAACCAGAGTGTTGTCCAATGGCACTTTATGTTTAACAGATATCGAAGGGAAATGCGTCGACATGGCTATCAATTCTGACGTAGTTAAGAGATATTATGTATGATTTATTTTAATTGTAATTGTTGTTTGTTTGCATTTGGCATGGTATCGGAGAATGAAATGATGGAGGCAATTTGTTCTTCCATACAAACACTTCAACCTTTGCTTCCCCTTTTGAGCCTTATTTATTCTTTCATACCCCTCTTTTGGAATCAGTAATGAAAATGAAAGGAAAAGAGAAGAGAAAAATAATGATAATAAAGACAAAAGAAAAGTCACAAGAAAAACAAAGGAATTGGGAACTACGTTTAACCTGATTCCTCAAAAAGGATACATAGGCGCCTCACGGCTCGGTCATAGTGTAACAAAAATAAAAAATCCCCAAGCAAGAAACTGGGGCAGAAGGTGTGGTTGTAATTTTGGGAAGGAAGTTTGATTCCAAGAGTTGTAATGTTTTACCCATCAAAATTATTTTGAACCTTTTGATACCCCTTTTCTTTTAGCCATACACAAAAACCCATATTGATGTCCAAAAAAGACCTCCCGATCAGTTTCCGAGAAATGCCAAGTCATGCAAATGAAAGTCGGGAATAACACTCTGATCCCCAGCAGAGAAGAGGATCATAAGCTGGAAATGAATTGATAGTCGAAAGAATCCCCATCAGAGAGAGTCATATCGGTAACACTCCAATCCCCAGCTGGAAAAAATAAAATAAAATGAGAGAGTCTTATCGGTGTAAACCTCCACAGGCACCATAAGGCGACGTAAGTTGAGAGAAATAAAACGAGAGAGTCTTATCGGTGAAAACCTTTACAGGCACCATAAGGCGATGGGAGTTGAGGGAAATGAGAGAGTCTTATTAGTGAAAACCCCTCGAAGGGCACTATGAGGCGACAAGGGGTCAAAAGAGGCAAACAAGATAAAATTGACGGAAAGGACCCGTTGAGGCATCAAGTAGTGCAAAGATGTTGAGTCGACAAAGGAATTGGGCGCTTACATATCCCCAACAAAGTAAGACCATCAGAAAGATTGATTGATATAAATAGACTGGGTTGGTTAATTCAAAATGCACGACGTGATCATTAGGATCGGTTGTACCATTCAGAAAACTATTCTTCTCTTATTTTCTTGAATTCATCATTTTTTATTTTTAAAGACTTTATCTCCCCACCGGTTTGTTTTTGAAAAGGATTTTCAGAGCTTATTACCAGTTGCCAAGATGGTGCAAAAACACAATGTGGATAGGACGGGCCAAAGATAATGCAATGGAACGAGAAAGACGTTCGTTGCAAGACCAAATGATGGATTGGTCTAGGATTTCAGGGAGAGTATGGAGAAAAATGGGAAGCAACAATTGGTGAATAAAGAATCGTCAAGAAACAAGAGCATCCCTGACAGATTATCGACTAAGTTCCAAGAGGGTCGGACGACACGGAGCAGGGAAAGAAAAGGGGGAAACCCATCCCTAGCGGGAATATGATCGCCAACAGGAATATCATCCCCAACAAATAATCTCATCCCCAACAAGCTTTGGTAATGTAATGGAACACAAAGCTCGGAAAGGAGAAAGAGGAAACCATCCCCAGCAGGAGTGGCACGACCATTCACCACGTTTTAAACTAACAAAATTTTTCTTTGATTTGAAGCAGGGACAGGAAATGTTATAGATGATTAAAAGACATCATGATACAAGAAAGATTGTCAAACTGGGGCCGAAAATTTTCTTTCATTTTGAAAATTTTCTGGAAGTCCGGTACCCACTTGGGGAAGAAGCAAGATAACACAAGTTTGGGGAAAAATGGTATCCCCAGCAGTTTTCGGAAGAAGGCCAAACAAGTTTTAAAGGAAGCAATTTCGGAAGGAAGATAACACAAGTCTTAAGGGAAGTAGTTCCAGTGGAAGGAAAACACCAACTTTAAGGGAAGTAGTCTTTGAAGGAGGAAAATAACATATTTTTGAATAAAACACCAGTGTTATCCCCAACAGTTTTCAGAGGAATGAAACACCAGTTTTGAGGGAAGCAGTTCTGAAAGAAGATAATTTCAAGTTAGAAGGAAAATGGTTCAGGAGGCAGGAAGGAGCAACAACAATAAAACGCATTTTTTAGAAGTCATTGAAGGCAGGAGCCCGCCTGGAGAATGGAGGTGTTATATTTTTAAGAAGTTGTTGAAGTCAGGAGCCCGCCTGGAGAATGGAGGTGTTATGTTTTAAGAAATAGTCGAAGTCAGGAGCCCGCCTGAAAAATGGAGGTGTTATATTTTAAGTTGTAGTCGAAGACAGGAGCCCGCCTGGAGAATGGAGGTGTTATGTTTTTAAGAAATAGTCGAAGTCAGGAGCACGCCTGAAAAATGGAGGTGTTATATTTTATGAAGTTGTTGAAGTCAGGAGCCCGCCTGGAGAATGGAGGTGTTATGTTTTAAGAAATAGTCGAAGTCAGGAGCCCGCCTGAAAAATGGAGGTGTTATATTTTGAGTTGTAGTCGAAGTCAGGAGCCCGCCTGGAGAATAGAGGTGTTATATTTTTAAGAAGTTATTGAAGACAGGAGCCCGCCTGGAGAATGGAGGTGTTATGTTTTTAAGAAATTGTTGAGGTCAGGAGCCCGCCTGGAGAATAAAAGTGTTATATTCTGGAGAAATAGTTGTTGTTGAAGTCAGGAGCCCGCCTGGAGAATGGAGGCTGCATTATCTTTAAATTGCTATTGAAGTCAGGAGCCCGCCTGGAGAATGGAGGCCGTATTATCTTTTAAAGTCAAGTTGGAGTCAGGAGCCCTCCTGTAGAACAGAGGAGTACATTTCAAAACGAAGTCAGGAGCCCGCCTGTAGAACAGAGGAATAAATTTCAAGTTTGAAGTCAGGAGCCCGCCTGCAGAACAAGGGAATACATTTCAAGATCAAATCAGAGGTCAGTAATGCGGAGGGTTACAACAAAATATCCCCAGCATGAATCCCATAGCAGAAATCAGAAAGAAGACTACAAGAACAAGTCGAAGATAGATAAGATTTTGTAATTCCTAGTTTAAGTCTAGCTTCTTGTTTTCTTTTAGCACGGTGTAATAAGGAGGTCGGAAAGCAGTAGTAACGACATGAAGCAGTAGTAACGGCATGCAGTAGTAGTGACAGCAAAATTGCAGTCCCACGGTAGTCCCAGCTACCAAAACTTCCTGAAATACATTGACCTGATTCCCTCTTAGCCAGGGATATGTAGGAAACCTTCGAAGCAGAGGTTCGGTCAAATCTTTCAAAAAATGCTTCACACGGAGTAGACGAACGGGCAAAAATTGCTCGTATCCGCTCACTTTATCTTTGCACGGAAACTCTTCGTGTTTCCGGACAAAGAGGGGCAGCTGTGAGCACGTAATTTTTGCCCTACAAGAACTACTCCCAAAAATTCAGAATAAAATGGTTTTGTGCTGTTTGTGATTTATTTGTATTTTTGTCTGTGCATGTTTTAAGAAAAATACAAAAATATGTGTTGCATGTGCATTTTAAAATTTAGAAATTAATTAAACAATCAAGTTTGTTTTACAAAATGGAAAAATCAAAAAAATATGTACTTTTCATTTTTTGTATTTAATGTCCAAATTGTATGATTTTATCTTTATTGATGTTTAATTTTGTGTGATAATTATTATTAAGAGTTAATATTTTTAGTTAATTATCGATTTTATAATTTAATTAGGATTTTTAATTTTATTGTTGAAAAGGAAAATTGAAAGGGAAAAGAGAATAAGAAGAGGAAAATTCAGTTGGGCCAATTTGGCCAAGCCCAAATCCAAAAACACAGCCAAACCTGGCCAAAAAAACCAACCCATACCCGCCCCAAATCTAGTCCACCTGCGACTAATCCAAACGACGTCGTTTTAAGTCAGTCAATCTCAACCATTCGTTTGATTGGATCGAACGGTCCAGATCAACTCCTCCAATACCCGACCCATTTCCATCCAAGACCGATCCGGTCTCGAGGTAAGTGAAGCGACGTCATTCCCATTAATGAATGGATCCTAGCCGTTGATCTTATCAGATCGAGCGGCCTAGATTCATTCCGCCCCTTCTGGTATATAAGTCCAAACCTTACCCGCCCCCCCCAAGCCAAACCCCTCCCCCTACGTCCCCAAGAACCAGAAACCAAACAACCCCTGAAACCTTAGCCGCCCTCATGCCCCTTCGCCTGAAAGTCGGCGGCAACGACGCTGGCGACCACAAAATTCGCACCACTGAACCTCCTAATCACCCTCAACACAGATCCCTACCCCTTTAACCTCGAATCATCCCGGTCTTTCTCGAATCTTCAATCGAAGATTCGAGCAAAAACCTAAACCTATCCAACCAGTCCCAAATTAACACCCCTAAGCCATCTGACCACCCTCGTTACGAATCCGTTAACCGTTTGCCTCGTATCAACCTCTAGCTTCTCGAATCTTCAATCAAAGATTTGAGCAAAACCTAAACCTACCCCAACCAGTCCCAAACTCCCACCACGGCACCCCCTGACCTCCCTCGTGCCCAAGATACCTTTGGCCTGGTTCGAATCTTGCTAGAACCATTCGAACCCCAAATGGAACCAAGACCCCTATAAACACCAAACCTGGGTTTTGTTCGAAATTAAAGAAATTTGGGCGTCTAATCGACCTTAGTCGAAGTGTTCTCCGATGAGAACAATCGATTAAGGTCCGTTCGACCTCAAAAAGTTCGAGTCAAGAGTTCGACCTGGGGTTCATCTAGTTTCTGTTTTGTTAAGGTATTTTCTTTTCTCCTTTCTTTCTTGTTCTATTTTTGTTACGATTAATTGTGTTTAGTTTAGTTATAATCTAGTTTTTGTCCATTACTTCTTCTTCTTCTCCAATCAAACCTTTTTATTTGGTCGAGTCTGCTTCTGTGCATGGTCGAATATATGTATTTAGCCATGTAATTTGCTAGTTTATAAGTTCCCTGTTTTGTCAATACCACTCGAATCACTTGTTGGTCTGTTTATTCCGATTGTTTGTTGTTAAATGCTAAATGTTATAGCATGTGTAATCAATTGAATAAGCATCGTCGATTAGTCTTTTAGGCTTGAATGTTATGTTAACATGATAATAGTTCAACCGTTGGTTCATACCAGTATGTTTACCATCCTGCATCTTGTGTATACTTGAATTAGAGTTGTGTGTGGTCATTCCCTGTGTTTGGTTTGACCTCCTGTTCTTTAGAGTTGTTCGCATGAACCTCCTGCCTTGATTCATACTACTTCAATTTTGGCTTGTATTATTGAATCCCTGCTCAATCACTGGGTTTGAGTTGATCAGGATTGGTTCCCAATATGATCAGCTCATTCCCTTTGATTGATGCTGCCATATTTGAAATGATCTGGTTTTCTACTTTGAATCACCGTGTGAATTTAGTAGTGGGAATTGGTTTATAGCTGTAGTAACTTAGTGATCAATTAGTAATTAGTTTTTAAGGTTACAACTTATAGAGTTTTAATAACAGATCAATGAAGCTTAGGGCAGGGCAGTAATACACAGGGGTTAAGGGGGTAAATTTGGGATTTAACAGGTCTGCAAGTGGACTAACTTAAGGGTCTGTTCAGTGGATAATAGATACCATTAGTTTAATATCAATGGGGAACATAACATGATAGTATGGGAGTTAATAGGAATACTATAATAACCCATAGTTTTGAATGAAACAATAGGGAACAAGGCATGCAAGTGTGGGGAACAAAATAACTTCAAACAAGAAGACATTAAGTAATGGGATTCAAAGGGGGATGAGCAGTTAGAATCTGATGGTTTCAAGGCAGAGATAGCAGGCCTGTTTTTGGGTTATAAATAGAGTCATTTAAGACAGATTTAGGGGGCTAGTTTTTTGGGAAAGAGAAATCAGTTTTCTTTCAGTTTTTTTTAGAGAGTCTAGGTTGGATTTTGACATCAGAAATTCAGAGTTGAAGAGTGAAATACAAGCTGAGTTTTTACCCTAAAGAGTTCAATAGTTGAGAGCTAAATACTGAAAAAGTGAGGTCTTCTTTACTACTGAAAATCAGAATCAGTTTGTTACTGTTTAATTGAGGTTCTGAGTGTCTTTATTTGAGAATTTGAAGAACAGAAATCAGAAAATCTACTCTCCTGTCTCATTTCTGAATACATTTTGTTCCTGTCTGTGAATTGCTTGGTATTTTCTGGTTTCACTCCTGGGTTTTGGACTGCTTGTGCTGGGTGTAATTTCTGCTGGTTGTTGCTCTGCTCTTTGCTGTGGTGTTGTTGTATTGTATACTACTGCTGCTGCTAACCTGCCTTTCTTCTTCTTCTGCTATTCTCGATTCCAGGTACACTACTTTGAATTATCTTGGTGTATGCTCATTGAAGCTGAAATGAAATGGCCAGAGGATTTATTGTTCAAACTATAGAATGTTTGTATTCTATTAGATATTAGTTATGTGTTTACTGTTATATGAATGGTAGATATATGTATAATTAGGACTGCTTTTAAATCACTGATTGGCAATTAGGTGATGTATGATGTCGGACTACTGAACTGAATCCTTCAAATGGCAGTTCAGTTCAGTATGTGTGTTTAATTGGAACAAACTGTTAGATTGCTAAACTATTAGGTGTGTGTCTGTATGAATTTCATAGTTAAATAATTTCAGTTTTGTTAGTTCATATTATCAGAATAAGGTAGTTCAAAATCACATTCAACTTGAGTTGGGTTATGTATTAGATATTGACCACAACATATAATAATTTGCAAATTAGCACTCACTGTTTAGTTTACATAAATCAAAATAAGTCACTAGATATTGAACCAACTTGGACTACACTTAGGACTATCTTAATTAGTTTTGAACAGTTTTCCTCATACCTGTAGCCATTGGAATTGGTAAATAGTTAATATTGAGAATTGTTTCGATTTAGTTGATTGTTAAAGTATAACTTTGAACTCACGAAAACGGGAATAGAATAAATTGAAGTTTGTGATTTTGAGTCCTGTTAGTAACAAAGATCCGCAAGTATTAGGCAAACATAATTAGCCAGTAATTTCGTAGAGTCAGTAGGTCTGCCATATTTGAAGTTTGATTCGATGTAGTAAAGCTAAGGTCATTAATTCAATAGGCATGAGTTGAGTTCGAACAAGGCGTGTTAGAGTTCCTTTAAATGTAATAGATTTCTCCAAGTGTCGATCAAGTTTTAACAAACTTTCGCAAGCATTAGTAATCAAGGTTGGTTTTAATTTCAAATAGTTGTAAACAATTAATTCTGGCGGTTCAATTCATCTAGTAAGGTGGGTCTAAATTGGTAGAGAGTAATCAGTTTCGTTTTGATATTATTGTTTGTCAATTCTGTATTCTATTTATAATTTCAATTTTTTTTTGTAATATTCACTTATAGAATAAGATACGAAACAATCTTCCTTTGTACAAGCTCGATTGCAATTTTCCATTTGGATTTGTCTTAAACTAATAACTAATAAGTTACGTCCTTTTTTTTAAGCATGTAATTAATTTGGAGATTTTCTTTCATTTTAGAGACGAACTTATAGAAAAATGTAGTCACTTTAGGGTTGTCCTTTTAAAATAAACGAGATGAGCCTCGCCAAATAAAACGCACAAATTGGGAGGACCTTAATAGATGGTTATCTTAAATGTTTAGATTTCGAGATAGGCCATATAGCGAATTTCACGGCTTTTTCTCAAAAAATAATAACGCGTTAGCATCTTTAGGCGTGTAATTAATAATGTTATCTCCCTAAACTCCGGTACACATTTATATGACCCAAATCCAAATCTCAACGAAGTCGAAATGTGTCAATAACTACGGGTGCATTGATGTGACGTGGTTCAAGACCCGTTTTTACGACGTTGCAAGTCTTTTTTAAAAATAATAATAATAAAAGCGGCTAAAAGTTAAAATTTGCACGTAAGTTCATAATTGTATAAAATCAGATAATTAAGCCAGATATGACAGTTGAGCGACTGTGCCAGAACCACGGAACTCGGGAATGCCTAACACCTTCTCCCGGGTTAATAGAATTCCTTATCCGGATTTCTGGTTCGCAGACTGTAATACAGAGTCAATATTCTCCTCGATTCGGGATTCAACCGGTGACTTGGGACACCATAAATCTCCCAAGTGGCGACTCTGAATTAAACAACAAATCCCGTTTCGATTGTCCTTTAATTGGAAAAACTCCCTCTGTGCCCCAGCGGGCGCGGGCCAAAAGGAGGTGTGACAGTTGGCACGAGGCCCAATATGGTGTTTAGCCCAAAACATGATGTTCATAAATAGATTTCAGTCAAATATGCGGTAAAATAGCCATTCGGGACGGACTAGGTCACAATCCCCAACAGTGCACGACACCACGCTCGTCATCAAGCGTGTGCGTCACTTCAATATAGCACAACGATGTGCAATCCGGGGTTTCATACCCACAGGACATCATTTACAATCATTACTCACCTCAATCTAGTCAAATCTCTAGCCCGCGATGCCCTTGCCCCTAGAATCGGCCTCCACTCGTATCGAATCTATCCAAAAATCAGAATCACGACGTCAAAATATGCTAAGGGAACGAAGCCCAAGCAAAAATAATCAATTTACAACACAAATCCTGAAATTACCAAAACCCGACCCCGGGCCCACATATTGGAATTCAATAAAATTCATATCAATGTGTCACACCTCCTTTTTTACTACACCCGCGAGGGCATAAAGGAGTTTTTCCACTTAAAGGACAATCGGAACGGGATTTGTTATTAAGATTCAGAGTCGCCACTTGGGAGATTAATGGTGTCCCAAGTCACCGATTGAATCCCGAACCGAGGAAAATATGACTCTGTTAATAGTCCGCGAACCAGAAATCCGAGTAAGGAATTCTATTAACCCGGGAGAAGGTGTTAGGCATTCCCAGATTCCGTGGTTCTAGCACGGTCGCTCAACTGTCATATTCAACTTATTTATCTGATTTTAATACATGTTGAACCTATGTGCCAATTTTAGCTTTCAACCGCTTTTATTCAATTATTTTTAGAGAAAGTTGAACGTTGTTTAAAACGTGTCTTTGGATTGCGTCACATGAAATGCACCCGCAATCCTGAACACATTTTATTCAACATTTTAGGATTTGATTTGGGCCACATGAAATGCACACCCGAGTTTAAGAAAGTAACTTATTAAAAACGCACCTAAAGTGACTAACGCGTTATTATCTTTGGGGGGGCGTGAAATTCGCTAACCGGCCAATCCCTAATTCTAAGTAATTTAATACAGACATTTATTGGGGGCCCCGCGATTTAGGCATTTTATTTAAAGAGGCTCATCTCAGTTTATTATTTAAAAGGCAAACCTAAAAGCAACTATGATTTTCTATTTTTATTTGTTTCTAATAATAAAAAAAAAGTCCTAATTAATTTGTTACTGGACCAAATGATAATTCTGCACCACAGTCTAGCCATTGGGCTCCAGGATAAGCCCAACAAAGAGAAATTACATCCAGGTCTATACCCCAAAATTGGCCAGTCGCAGACCTTGGCCCAGGTCCAAATGTGAAGGGAATTAAAACTAGACCCGGGCCCGCGTCAGAGGAGCTGAAATGCAAAACTGCTGGAAACAGGCCGCTGGGCCTTGATCTTTGTACCAAGCAAACTTAATTCAATTAAAATGAATACTACTGAATTTGCTTCAAGCTATTCCATGTGCACTCAATAATTTGTAACAAGTAAGAACAAGGTACACCTACTCAAATTAGCAAGCACTGATCATTTTGATTCCAATTTCAAGCTTGGGTTATGCCTAACTAATGTATTACCACCATATTCCGAAGGCAATGGAGTGATTAACGACTAAGTTGAGCTATCAAACACACTTCACCAATTTAAGTTCCTATTCCCTGATCTTAAGCTCAAATCACTAGTGTCAAAACTAAAGTATTGCACTTACTAAATCAATTATTAGGCCCGATTTTAACATTATCATGATCTACATTCTGATTTCAAAGCCAATTTTAAGCTGTAATGAGTAATTATCACATGAATTCAAGATACACTACACTAAAACTACTATTCAGAATGAACAAATTCTAATTCAAATTTAACAGTCCAATATCGTTCAAAGTCCAGATTATTACACATCAAATCTGATTTGCATCAGACAACGTACACACTAACTAACATTTATCTAGCCATCAGTGTACAACACATAGAGAACATGAACATGCTGATCTCATTTCTATTTCAACAGCTACATCAAGGTAGTTTTGAGACGTGTACCTGGAAATGAAAGAAGGGAGCAGAAAAATGAGGTATCAGCAGTAACCAACAGCAGCAGTAGTATTCAACACCAGAAAATGAACCAGTAGACTAATTTTGAAACCAAGGGATGTGATACGATTGTCAGACCCTAATTTCAATCTTAGTAAATCAACAGACCCCAAACCAGACTCGACTTAAACCTTTTTTATTATCAGCTAACCAGAAATTGCTTCCATACTAGAGGAAAACTTCAGAAAATACCAAATGACTCAATGAAACAATGTATTTTTCTGAAATTCTGCAATCGTTTCTGATTTTTTTTTTTTGATTTCTCTATCTATTTCTGTGTATCTCCCTTCCTATATCTCTCTCTGAATGTCCTTCTTCCAATCTCTCTCAGTGTATATTTCTCTATTTTCCAAGTACTAGCCTCTCTTCTTCTCCTGAATTTCAACTCGCTTAAATGGGCATTCAATTAGTGCATTTTCCACTACCAATTTAACTTTTCATTTATTTAATCCTCCACTCCATTGTCCACTAAATTATCCACTTAATTATTTAATCCATTAGTGCAAATACTACCCTACTATCCACTAGAAACTTTTTAAGTAGGTGAACACTTAAATAATTCCCACTATTATCTTAAAGTTTCTGTTTTTAAACTTGAAATTCATGGGCCAGGCTAAACTCAATTCATATCGTTTTAGGTTATTCAATCTTTATACAAACAAACTTTCCCAGCAGACTTCCTAATAGTTCTTAAAATGAAATAATTTCAATAAAATTAACAGGAATCAATTCAAGAACTACTGTGAGTTTAAACTACTGAGAAACAAAACAACACCAAACAAAATCAACAAACAATCTATTAACTAAAAACATAGAACAATACTGACCAAATAAATATTCTAATAACAGAAAGGAGTAGAAGAAGATAATAATGAGAAAAATAGAAAAAATTAAAATCAGGAAATCTACCTCCAAATATCTGAACACTGTCTCTAATTAGGCCTTTGGTTTTCTTCGAATTTGTGGCCTGAATAGACCTTAATCGAGTGTTCTCGACTGAGAACACACAACTAAGGTCGATTTCAATCTCAAATCTTCAAGCATCTAACGATTTGGATTTTTGGGATTTGGGGTTCGTTTTTTTTCTTTCCAATCCAGATTCGAGGGGCTTCAAGGGTATTCGAGGGAAACTGGTGATGGATTAGGTATGAGGGGGTCAAAGCGGTTGTGTGGTGTTAATTTGGGAGGGATTGGAGTTGGCTAGGGTTCGGAGGTTTTGGGATTTGAACCTTAGATCTAAAATTCGAGAGGTTCGGGCAAGATTCGAGGGAAACGAATCATGGATTTGGAAAAAGGGGGTTGGGGTGGTTCTGGGGTGTGATTTTGGAAGGGAACGGAGCCGGCGCCGCCACCGGAAGGCGGTGGGGAATGGTGGCGGCTGGTCTCTAGGGTTTGGGGTGAGGTACACGATAGACGATATGGGGGGGGGGTTCTGAGGGGGCGGGGTTTGTTTGGATGTATAAATACTGGGGTGGAATTGGATCCAGGTCGTTCGATCAAACGAGATCAACGGCTTGGATCATCTGACTAAATGAAGCGACGTCGTTTGAATGAGCTGAAGACAGAATCGGTCTCAGATGAAATGGGTCGGATATGGGTGATGGGCAAAGCTTTGGGTCGTTCGATCAAATAAAATTGACGGCCCTGATCAAAGCGTGTCCAAACGACGTTGTTTGGTTCTGGTAAGGGCGGACCGGGTTGGGACGGGTCTGGGCTAGTTTTTGGCTAGGTTAATTGATTTGGGCTTGGGATTTAATTTAATTTTGGCCCAAATTTTATTTCCTCTCTTTTATTAACTCTTTTTCTTTTCTTTTCTTCTTTTTCTTTCAAAAATTAAAAAAAGTCTTAAATTTAATTTATAAAACACCAAATTAACTTAAAATACTAATTAACTCTAACTAATAATTATCACAAATAATTAAATGCCAAATTAAAAGAAAATCACACAATTTGACTAAATCACAAAAATATGTTATATTTTTTTGAATTTTCATTTTTGTAAAACATCTAATTATTAATTAATTCCAAAAAATGTAAAAATCAAATCTCAAATGAAAATGCTATATTTTTGTATTTTTAATGCATTAACAAAATTAAACATGCACACAAATATATGCGAACAATTAGGAAAATCACACAATAATTCCTAAAAATAACACCTAGTTAAAGAAAATACCTAATTTTGGGAATTCTTTTGGAGTAATTCATATGAGGCAAAAATCACGTACTCACAGCTATCCCTCTTTGTCCGGAAACATGAAGAGTTTTCGTGCAAAGATAAAGTGAGCGGATACGAGCGATTTTTACCTGTTTGAATACTCCGTGGGGAAGCATTTTTGAAAGATTTGACCGAACCTCTGCTTCAAAGGTTTCCTACATATCCTTGGCTATAAAGGAATCAGGTCAATGTAGTTCGGGAAGTTTTGGTAGCTGGGACTACCATGAAGTTGTGGTTTCACTGTTACTGCTGCTGCTAATACTGCTTACTGACCTCCTTATTACACCATGACAAAAAGAAAACAAGAAGCTAGACTAAACTATGAATTACAAACTCCTATATCTTTAGCCTGATCTTGTTGTTTTGTTGATTTGTGTGTCCTCCGCTGTTTCTTTACTTCTGGCTCGTCTTGTGGTTTTCCTTCTGATTTATGCTGGGGATTTTTGATGCAACCCTCCGCTTTACTGACTTCAAACTTCAATGTATTTCTATGTTATATGGGCGGGCTCCCAACTTCAAAACTAATTGCTAGACTTGAAATGTATTCCTCTGCTCTCCAGGCGGGCTCCTGACTGCTAAACTTGAACTGCTTCTCCCTGTTCTCCAAGCGGGTACCTGATTGCTAGACTTGAAATGTATTCCCTGCTCTCCAGGCGGGCTCCTGACTGCTAACTTGAAATGTATTCTCTGCTCTTCAGGCGGGCTCCTGAATTCAACCAAAATAGACGAAAACAAACGGAAATTTTTTTGCCCCAGTTTGGGTATCTGGGAACATATGTAAGTGTAAAACGCATCACATTACCAAATATCAATAAGAACTAAAACTTGAATTGTACTCACTTGTTCTCCAGGCGGGCTCCTGACTGTTGAACTTGAATGTATTCCCTGCTCTCCAGGCGGGCTCCTGACTGCTAACTTAAAATGTATTCCCTGCTCTCCAGGCGGGCTCCTTACTGCTGCGCTTGAAAGTATTCCCGACTCTCCAGGCGGTCTCCTGACTTCAATGAAATAGATAAAACAAAGAAATCTTCCTGCCCCAGTTTGGAGATTGGGCACATATGTGAGTGTTAAATTGAATCATATTACCAAATATTACTAAGAATTTGAAAGCTAGGTCCCATTATTCAGGGGGTCCTCATAGTTCTTACCTAAACGACAATTTTAAATCTAAGTTATATCTTCTAAAGGTGTGACTTCCGCTAAATCTTGTTATCTAAGAGGGTCTTAAAGCTACATCCCATTATCCAGGAGGGTCCTGAAAACTCCTAATTACATCATATCTTAAACATGCAAACTTTGAAACCAACTTATATTCCATGGGGTATATTTATGCTACTTATGATTGTTTTGATTTTTTTTAGACTAGGTCCCATTTTACAGGAGGGTCCTAAAAATTTCCGACTAAATTTGGAAAAGGCGGAAAAAGATGGCGTTTCTGCTTGGGGAAAATGTTGAGGAAACAGAAAATCATAATCATTAATCTGGGAAAGAAGAGAAGTCAGAATCTTTGTTCTCATGGGGTAATGTCCAAAGTGTATCTCAAACATACAAACTTCAAAGTTTCACTTATAATCTTCTAGGGTGCACTCATGCCAAATTCCGTTACTCATGATTATTTTGAATTTTACACTAAGTCCTATTTTCCAGGAGGGTCCTGAGAATTTCCGCGATCAATTCTGCCTAGTACTTACTCTTCCTACGGATGATTTCCCGAAACAAATGCCATTTTTGCCCCTGTTTCACATCAAATAAAATTTCGTCATGTTAAAACGTGGTGGTTCATCGTGGCATTCCTGCTGGAGGTGGTTTTCTCTTTGCCATTCTTTGCTTCGTCCAACTGTTTTGGACTGATCGAAAAGATTGTTTTGACCTCCTGACTGATCCTTAACTACAAGATCCCCAACTGTTATTCTCCCCTCCTGACCTTTCTGCCTAAAACCGTACATCTCCTGCGACATTACTGAAACATTCCACAGTTTTAACTTTTGCTTACACCATAGGTCCCATCACATTTATTTTTTGCATGTTCCAGCTGCATTTTGCTTTGTGCAATTCCGAAACTGGTAGTAAGCTTTGAAATTCCTTCTTACAAGGCTAAACTTGGTAGAGCTTTTAGAGAAGTAAAATTAACAGCAATGAAATGCAAGGATTTTAAGAATAAAGAAAAGAATCCAATTTTGGATGAATGTTGAAGATAGGAAAAGGGACTTATCTGAGCGGAATCACCGGCACCAATGATCATGGTATGCATTTGGATCAATCAGCCCATTCTATTTAACCAATCTCCTCTCCAATTGTTTTACTTTGTTCTCCAAGATTTCCACAACCCAATTTTACTTTCCGCCAACTTACGGACCTCGTTCGACTTGCCGTGCCCTGAAGGTTTTTCACCGACAAACCTCTCTCATTTGTTAATTCCTCAATTACTTGTCGCCCGATGGTACCCGTGAAGGTTTTCATCAATAAGACTCTCTCATTTTTATTTTCTCTCATTTTTATTTTCACTCAGCTTTCGTCGCCTCATGGTGTCCATGAGGGTTTTCACCAGTAAGACTCTCTCATTTTTTTTTTTTTTCTTACTTAAACTGGAGTGTTGCCCCTGATATGAATTCTATGTACATTGCTCGACTTGGCATCTCTCAAAGACTGATCGTAAGGTCTTTCTTTGGACCATAATGTGGGCTTTTGGATGGGGTTAGAAAGAAATGGTATCAAAAGCTCAAAGCAACTTTGACACGGGTTTAAAGTTACAACTCTTGGAATCACATTTCTTATTACAAGTACTGTTGATACCCAATTTTTCCCTATATATTTTTTTATATACTCAAAACACTTTCAAAATAGCATATGTGTGCATATATGAGCACCCCAAAAGATTTTGGCATTTTTAATAATTTTTAAGACCAATTTATGGCCTATTGTGCACTATAAAATCCATTAATTATTCCCAAAACTTGCCATTTAGGTGAATAATTTATTTCACTCTCACATTTATGGCAAAATATAATTTACATGATTTTTGCATAATTTTACAAGTCCATTTGGTATTTTTAAACTAAAATTGCACGAAATTGCAATTTTAGCCTACTTCTAGATTTAATAGCAATTTTTATTACAAAATCAATCCTAATATTTTTAAATTAATACCTACATATTGTTTATCAACCCAGTATTTTTAATTTGATTTTTAACATCTTTTACTATTTTTATAAATTCAAAAGGGAAAAATGGCTATTTCAATTTTAGCCTCTTTTTGATTTCAATTACAGCCTAATTCTAACCCCCCAATTCCCAACCCAATTTCATTTCTACCCGACCCAGACCCAATTAAATGAACCCGCCCGGATCCCATTTTAAAATCGTGGCCGTTGATTGTTTTAATCAACGGCCCCCGTTTGCCCTTTCCTTTTTTAACCTAACGACCCCCCAATCCCCTCCCATTCACTCACTCGTCTCTATCTCTCTATCTCTCACTCTCTCTGGAACCTTCCACCTTCTCGCCTCTCCGATGAACTCCCTTCACCATCTTCGGCCATCTCCGGCTCATCTCCGGCGTATCTTAGCCTTATGAGTCCATCTCGACTCGGACCAGCCCCTTTTCAAGGCCTTTCTCATTTTCTAGGGTTTCTCTGAAATCCTATGCCATTTCGAGGTTTTCTTGTTTCTCTCTAGATCTACTTTAGATCCGTGCTATTTTCGAGGTTTTTAAAGTATTTCTTACATCATTTCAAATTTTTGCTTTCAAAACTGTTCGTCTTCTCGAACCTAGGGTTTCCTTGATTTTTACTTGTTCTACTGTGATTTCTTATCGTATTTTGCTTTGCTGTAACTCCTAAGTGTTTTCACTATGGTTTCTATGTATTTTCTTTTACTGTATTTCCTCTTAGGGTTTGCTAGTGATTTCCTTTACTGTGTTTTCTTTCATTATGATTCCATGAAATGTTTATGTTCCTTGGATTTTCTGATTTTACTTTGCCTGATTTTCTACGCTTTCGTCTTTACATTTAATCTATGGAGGAAACCCTAGATTTTGGGGGTTTTCAAAACACTTGTGTGCGATTGTTTTGCTTCCTGTGTCTAAACTAGTTTGATTTCAAAAACCCTAATTTCTAAGTTCGTCTCATGTTCTCTGATTCTTGCTAAGCTTTGCAAGACCTTCTGATTTCTCTCATGCTATCTGACACTCTCTTCTAACTATGTTCTTCTACTCTTGATTGCATGACCACTCTGTTTGTTTAATTCCAGCCTCGCATGTTTAAAGCTATGCACTCTTTATAGTCAGACCTTTCCCACTCGAAATAACCCTAATTTTGGGGATTGATTTCAGACTACCATTATGTGAGCTTGTATGATTCTTTCTTTGTCTAATTTGGACCTTTTTCTGACTTGGTTCATTATTGATTTCGAATCCTTGATTCATTGATTTACTATGTACTAGTTGATTTACTTCTTACCTTATTTACCTAACCGTGTATTTTAAACTTCCCTTATGTATTTACCCTTCATTGCCCAATGTGTTACTTGATTTTCTTTCCTTAAATAAAACTCTGCCCTTTTACCGTTCAAATTTGGACTCCTTAATTAAAGGAACCCCCTTCTCCTGATTGATTCTAATTGATACTGAATTATATTTTTGCCTTACTTACCACCTGTTTTCAAACTATAAATACCCTGCTCTTTTTTCTTTAAACACACGAACAACTGAGTTCAAAAATACACACACACTCAAAGCTCTCTCTTCTTTACTACTACTTGTGCTATTGTTCTGACTAGCCGCCTGAAAGCCAAGGCTAGACTTTGGAATCTCTTTGCTTTCCTCAAGTGTTTGCTAAAGGATTTCTGGCTGTTTCACTGCTCTATTTATTCTGTTGTTTGGAACTTGCAACTGGTAGGTCTCCACAATTTAAATATTGTCCTCTAAAACTATGTGTTTACTTCTCCCTTCTACATGACCTCTCAACTACATGTTTTCTGGTACTAAATGGCTATACATTAGTCTGTCATGCCTCATGCTCCTACATCTTTAAGTTCTGTTATGCTTTTCTTGATGTTTATATGAATGCTTTCATGTGATCCCCTTCCCTTTAATCCCCTGTATGTGAGTATGTTTTAAGTTAAGGTAGCAGCGTATTGCTACCCTTGACTTAGGACCAGGTTCTCTTGAACCTTTCACTCAAACCAGTCCCATTCCCTTAACCCCTTTTATGTGTTGAGCCTTGACTAGGGTCTGGTAGTGTCCTAATCACCACCCAGACCCCTGTCTGACTTCTGAAAGTCTGCTCTTTTATTTGCTTGAATCAAGTAAAGGATTAGGGGTGTGCCAGTCTTACCCATGGCTGGGTATGACCACCCTTTGCTTTGATTTCCTCTAATCACCTCATTCTACACTCATTCTTAGTTCTTTAAGTTCTGCCTCCCTATGGTAAGCCATGCTTAGGGACCCTAGAGTTCCCTCTGAACTTGGATGCCTAAGGGCTGGTAATTCCACACTTGCACTATTCTGTTACAATATTTACTCTTTAGAGTGTAAGCATTGCCTGGGGCTCCTGGAGGCTCCCTGGAACTTTGAAACACTCTGAACAAGAGAAGGCCTTGGAATCTGGAATTCGGATTTGGTGAAACACATGTTATCGGATATTAAGATTGAATTAGGCTGCTCGGATCTGGCTGTAGGTTGTGATGTATATTTAATTATTTTCCTTCCTTTCTTCTGGTTCTGTAATATTTTTGTAAAAAGAACCAAGGGAATATTAGTAAAGGGTATGGGAGGGGGTTTATATTTACTTGCTATGTTAAAGGGTAGATACCATGCCTATAGGATCAATATTGTTGTTTAATCACTTAGATATCATGCCTATAGGTTAAACGTATAAATCACCTAGAAATCATGTCTATAATTTTTGCATTCCTTTCATTCAATCACCTAGAGATCATGTCTATAGGCTTTTGCATTCCTTTCATTCAATCATTTAGAGATCATGTCTATAAGATTTCATGTTCAGTCGTATTGCAAATCATTAGAAATCCTGCCTATAGGCCCTAATATTCATGTAACCAATTGCATATAGAAATCATGACTATAGGAAATGCATAAACGCTAGGCAAATTGTAGGGTAATCAAATACTCATTCCTTTACCGGTTTAATAACAGTAACAAGCCTTAAAAATTCAGTCACGTAGATACCATGCCTATAGGAACTCAAACTCGCCTAATGTGTTTAAGTAAGAATAATTTGTCAATTGGCTTCAACTTTGTCAACAAAAACTCTTCCAAATCTGTTTGCTTTTGAAACTCTTACAAATCTGCAATGCTCTTAAATTTTCTAAACTTGCATCTTTCTTTTTTCTGAAACGGTTCCTTTAACGCTCTGCCTAAATTTATTCATCTCATGAAGCTACTATTTCAAAATAGCCTTTAACTCACTATTCCTTTAAAGTTTTTTCATTTTCGAAAACTTTTCTTCATCACTCTACGGTAGTTTCACTTAAACAATTTTGCTGATTTTCAAGTCATCTCTGAACCTCTGCAAATTTTCAACCTTCTGTCTTAAACTATTCTACGTTAGGTCCTTTCTGAAAACAGTGTTTTTTTTACTCGCTTAAAATACTGCAATTTCTGACAATTGGATTCGGGCTGCCTAATGCAGACTTTCTGTCTAAATATATGTGTTGAACCAGTCCGCTCGCCGCTTAATTTTTAACTTAAGACCAAATCAGTATATGCTAAGACATGCTAAACTAAGTGTTGTCTGATTTTAGGGGTTTATTTGAGCTTTCTTTGCTTGTTTACTCATTCCTTTATTTGATATTTGTTTTTGAATGTCGAAACTAGAATTTTGTCCTTTAAACTCCATAAAGGCCCCATCCCTTTCTTCCCTCTTAGGATTAGAAGTCCTAATACCCCGGGACTAATAGGTCGGGACGGGTATTAGCATGCAATAAGTAAACGAGACTAAACGCGCTTTAACACCTTAACGGGGTGGGAAGGGTAGAATATGGATATGATGACCGGTGCGCTAATATCTCGTGTGAGAATGATTGTTGGGTATTGCACCAAGGTGATCCATATTGTATTTAAACCTAGGATCTTTCTCTTTATTTATACGATGTGATGTATTCTTAGAATTAATGTTTTCTTCAATCAATCTTTTCTTTTCAAAACCACTTATGTCTTTTTTCTCTCTTTTCTTTCAAAACTTTCAACTTATTTGTATTCCTTATGTGCAAACATTGTCTGTTACTTCTACTCTTCTTAAAGTCACAACTAAGTACGGCCGGGAACCACACTAGTGGATCTTGAGGGGTGCCTAACACCTTCCCCTCGAGATAATCTCAAGCCCTTACCCGAACTCTGGTTTTCTTCCAAAAAATCTTCTTCTTTTCTCTAAAAGTGTCCTAATGCACTATAATCATTAGGTGGCGACTCTTCAAATTCCATAACCCGATTCCTCAAAAGGGAATAAGAGTTGTTTTGCCCATAATGTCGTAAACCCGATTTCGCCTTCTTTTAGGAGGGAAAAAGGGGGCGTCGACAAGTACAACTTCTGCCCCAGTTTCTTGCTTGGGGATCTTTGGATATTTTATTTTACTATGAACGAGCCAGGAAGATGCCTCGTATCCTTAACAGGAATCAGGTCAAACGTAGTTCACACATGAATTTCCTTGTTGTTATATTTTTCACTTCTTTTCTCTTCTTTTTTTCTTTTCTTTCTTTTTCTCTCTTTCTCGTTATTGATTCCAAAAGAGGGGTATGAAATAAATAAATAAGGCTCAAAAAGGGGGAACAAAGGGTGAAGTGTTTAGATAGCAGAACAAATTGACTTCGTCATTCCAATCTTCGAAATAATGCCAAATACAAACAATCAACAGTTATAACAAAGAAATCATACATAATATCTTTTTACTGCATCAGAATTGATAGCCATGTCTATGCATTTTCCTTCGATATCTGTTAAACATAAAGCACCATTGGACAATACTCTGGTCACAACGAATGGCCCTTGCCAATTTGGGGCGAACTTTCCTTTCGCTTCAACCTGGTGTGGAAGGATACGTTTCAGCACCTGCTGGCCCACTTCAAACTTCCTGGGACATACCTTTTTGTTGTATGCTCTTGTCATTCTCTTTTGATACAACTGGTCATGACACACTGGTGCTAATCTTTTTTCATCAATCAAATTCAACTACTCCAAACGGGTCTTGACCCATTCATTATCATCGATTTCAGCCTCAGCGACAATCCAAAGGGACGGGATTTCAACTTCGGCAGGTATCACTGCTTCAGTTCCATATACCAACAAATAAGGAGTCGCACCTACTGAAGTACGGACAGTAGTGCGATAGCTCAGCAATGCAAACGGTAATTTTTCATGCCATTGCCTGGAACTTTCTACCATTTTCTGAAGTATCTTCTTTATGTTTTTGTTGGCGGCCTCAACTGCTCCATTCGACTTGGGACGATATGGGGTAGAATTGCGATGTGTAATTTTAAACTGTTGGCATACCTCTTCCATCAATTTATTATTAAGATTACCACCATTATCCGTGATGATCACCTTTGGGATGCCGAATCGACAGATGATATTTGAGTGGACAAAATCGACCACTACTTTCTTGGTCACTGATTTGAAAGTTTTGGCCTCAACCCACTTGGTGAAATAATCAATGGCTACCAGAATGAATCTATGCCCGTTGGATGCCGCTGGCTCAATTGGTCTAATGATATCCATGCCCCAAGCAACGAAGGGCTATGGTACCGATATCGTGTGCAATTCCGATGGTGGAGAATGAATCAAATCTCCGTATATCTGGCATTGATGACATTTGCGCACAAAACTGATACAATCTCGCTCCATGGTGAGCCAATAATAACCTGCTCGGAGAATTTTCTTTGCCAGCACATACCCACTCATATGTGGTCCGTAAACGCCTGAATGTACTTCAGACATTACAGCCGTAGCTTGTCTAGCATCTATGCATCTTAACAATCCAAGGTCTGGTGTTCTTTTATACAAAACTCCTCCACTTAAGAAGAATCCACTTGCCAGCCGTCGAATTGTTCTCTTCTGATCCCCCGTGGCTTGCACTGGATATATCCCCATTCTGATGTACTCCTGGATATCATGAAACCACGGTTCGCCATCAAGTTCTTCTTCAATCATGTTGCAGTAAGCATGTTGATCTCGTACTTGAATATGCAGAGGATCGACATAAGCTTTGTCCGAATGGTGCAACATTGATGCCAGGGTAGCCAAAGCATCGGTGACCTCATTATGGACCCTCAGAATATGCCTGAACTCCACTGATCGAAACCGTTGATAAAGATCATGTAAACTTTGTCGGTACGGTATGAGCTTTAAATCTCGTGTTTCCCATTCTCCTTGAATTTGGTGTACTAGAAGATCCGAGTCTCCCAAGACCAAGACTTCCTAGACATCCATGTCTGCAGCTAGCCTTAAACCCAAAATGCATGCTTCATACTCAGCCATATTATTGGTGCAATGGAATCGAAGCCGAGCTGTAACGGGATAGTGATGCCCTGTTTCATAAATAAGCACGGCTCTTATCCCCACTCCTTTCATGTTAGCAGCCCCATCGAAGAAAAGTTTCCAACCTGGTTTTTCGGCTTGTTCTAGCTCGTCAATATGCATCACCTCTTCATCAGGAAATTAAGTCCTCAGTGGCTCATACTCTTCATCGACCGGGTTTTCGGCCAAATGATTGGCCAATGCTTAGGCTTTCATTGCAGTCCGAGTCACATAGATTATGTCAAACTCTGTGAGCAAAATCTGCCACTTCGTCAGTCTTCCTGTCGGCATAGGCTTTTGAAAGATATACTTCAATGGATCTAAGCGTGAAATGAGGTAAGTAGTGTAGGATGACAAATAATGTTTCAATTTCTATGCCACCCAAGTTAGGGTGCAACATGTCCTTTCCAGGTGAGTGTACTTAACCTCATAAGCTGTGAACTTCTTGCTAAGATAGTAGATGGCTTGTTCTTTCCTGCCGGTGACGTCATGCTGCCCCAGTATATAGCCAAATGAATTTTCCAGGAAAGTCAAGTAAAGAATCAAAGGTCTCTCTGGTTCTGGTGGTACTAGCACAGGCGGGTTAGACAAGTATCCCTTTATCTCGTTGAATGCTTCTTGACACTCATCAGTCCACTTGATCACAGCGTCCTTCTTCAGCAACTTGAAAATAGGCTCACAAGTTGTCGTGAGCTGAGCAATAAATCTGCTGATATAGTTCAACCTTCCTAACAGACTCATCACTTCAGTCTTGTTCCTCGGAATGGGCAATTCTTGTATGGCTTTGATCTTCGATGGGTCCAACTCGATGCCTCACCGACTGACTATGAATCCCAACAGTTTTCCGGATGGAACACTAAATGCACACTTGGCGGGGTTAAGCTTGAGGTTGTACCTACGAAGCCTCTGGAAGAATTTCCTCATATCCTCGACATGGTCGGCCTGATGCTTTGATTTTATGATCACATAATCTACGTATACCTCAATCTCCTTGTGTATCATATCGTGAAACATAGTAGTCATTGCCCTTATATAAGTTGCCCCAGCATTCTTCAAACCAAATGGCATTACCCGGTAGCAATAAGTTCTCTAGGGTGTGATGAATGCCGTCTTTTCTGCATCTTCTTCATCCATTAGAATTTGATGATACCCAGCATAACAATCCACAAAAGATCCAATCTCACGCTTGGCACAATTATAAAACAAAATATGGATATTGGGTAGTGGGAAGTTATCCTTCGGGCTTGCTTTGTTGAGATTGCGGTAATCGACGCATACTCTGATCTTGCCATCCTTTTTCGGTACAGGCACGACATTAGCCAACCAAACAGGATATCGAGTAACCCGAATAACCTTCGCATCCAACTGCTTGGTAACTTCTTCTTTAATCTTCACACTCATATCAGTTTTGAATTTCCTCAACTTTTGCTTGACGGGAGGGAATGCCGGATCAGTGGGCAATTTGTGGACCACTAAATCAGTGCTTAAACCCGACATGTCGTCATATGACCACGCAAAAACATCTTTGTACTCGATGAGTGCTTTGATTAACTCCTCCCGGATTTTTGGCTCGAGGTGGACACTTATTTTAGTCTCTCGGACATTGTCTGTGTCCCCTAAATTGACGGCTTCTGTGTCATTCAGGTTGGGTTTGGGTTTTTCTTCGAAGTGAATTAACTCCTTACTAATTTCTTCGAAGGCTTCATCCTCATCATCGTATTCTGATTCGTAATCACAATCTACTTCTTGAACTAACATTTTTGAATCAGATTGATTTTTAAGACTGGACCCTGGAATAATCCATACAAACTTAAAGAAAAATCAAAGCAAACTACCAAGACTCCTTCCGAGTAGGGAGATGAGTAGCCTTCCAATTATTAAGCTTTGTTGTTGGCCCGACAAATTGCACTTCCGCGTTGCTAGAACCTTCTCCAATTTCCACCATGTTCACACTGTCGAACAACTTCTCAAATCTTTCCATTAACTCCTTGTCTGGATTAATCACAGAACTAGGAATTGCTGTCACTGGGCGACTCCTCGTACCGGACTTGACAAATGATCTGGAAAGACGTGGGACCGGCTTTGGAAGAACCCATGTCCTCTGTTTCAATTTCCTGGCTCTTTTTATGTCTGCGGCTGTGGGCTTGAATCCCAGACCAAATGTTCCCAAGTTTTCAGGAAGAAATACGGGTTGTATGATGCCTTGCAGATCTGACCCCAAACCCTTTCCTGGTACAAAACCATTCTTCAGCATTTCATACGCTACCATGACTGATGCGGCGGTTATCTTTGGATTTGGGATACACTTCCCCTCTGAACTTTTTCGACTGACATTGTGTCAGAAACTTGGTAGACCCATGGTCCCTTGTCATCTTCCACCTCAATGAATGGCACAATAGTGTTGCTGTGAGCGCACAAATTATCTTCGTCGTGCACAACTATTTCATGTCTGTCCCATTCGAACTTGACCATCTGATGGAGTGTTGATGGTACTGCTTTAGCGGCGTAGATCCATGGTCGTCCTAATAGAAAATTGTAGGAAACAGCTATATCCAGCACTTGGAATTCCATTGTGAATTCTACTGGACCTATAGTCAGCTCCAACATTATGTCCCCGACTGAGTCTTTGCCTCCACCATCAAATCCTCGCACACGGATACTGTTCTTATAGACCCTCTCATCTTCTACTTTCAGTTTGCTTATAGTGGAGAGTGGACAGATGTTCGCACTTGAGCCATTGTCAACCAATACCCGGGTAACCACGGAATCCTCGCATTTTACTGTCAGGTAAAGGGCTTTGTTGTGCTCAGTACTCTCTATGGGCAATTCATCATCGGAAAAAGTGACTCTGTTTACTTCAAAAATCTTGCTGGCTATCTTTTCCATATGGTTTACCGAGATCTTGTCCGGAACATAGGCCTGATTCAGGAGTTTCATCAATGATCGGCGGTGCTCATCTGAATGGATTAGCAATGAGAGCAATGAGATCTGAGCGGGAGTTTACCTCAACTGCTCTACAACAGAATAGTCATGCACTTTCATTTTCCTCAAAAATTCCTCTGCCTCTTCTTTAGTTACAACTTTCTTCACCGGCGTTGGATCATCCTTAGTTATTCTTAACTCCTCGGGAGTAAAACACCTTCCTGAGCGAGTCAAACCTTGTGCTTCACAAACTTCTTCCTTGATCTCTTCTCCTTTGTAAATCACCGTCACCCGTTCATAATTCCAAGGAACAGCTTTGTTGTTGATCACTGGAAGCTGATTACTAGTTTTATAATAACAGGCTCTGTGTGAGCCCCCTTCACGACCATAACATGTTCACTTGCAACCCCTGGTACTACCACTTTAGCTTTTTCGAGTTTCACTGCAACAATGCTTGATGACCCTTTCTCGGCTACCACAGCTGGCTTATTATCTACCCCTTTCAACTGGACCATTGATTTCCCATTAGTTACCTTTTCCTTTGAGATGGTTTCACTGGAACGGACCATTATTACTGTCTGCGAGGGCTTCTTGGGATCCCCTCCTTTGTGTATCAACTCAATCATATGGGTCTCATGGTGAGCTGGCAGTGGATTCTGATTGATATTTGGTGTTTCTGGGGTCTGAACCTCGATCCGACGAGTATCAATAAGCTCTTGCACAGCTGTTTTTAGTTTCCAACATTTCTCTGTATCATGCCCCGGGGCTCCTGAACAGTACTCACAACTCACCGAGTGGTCAAGATTTCTAGGAGGAGGATTTGCATTTTAGGCTCAATTGGATTCAGCATGCCCAACTTCCTCAACCTGTGGAAAAGACTGATATATGATTCCCCCAGTGGAGTGAAAGTCTTTTGCTTTTGTAACCTCTCATTCTTGAAGGCTTGGTTTGGTCGGAAACCCATTTTGGGGGGATTTTTGTAGGCTCTTGGGGGTGGATATGTATTTTGTGGAGCTAGGTATGGATTTAGCGGAGCCGGCGCATGCCATTGTGCGTGTGCCGGAGTTTGGGTATAGGTTTGTGCATGATTGACGGAAAAATGGGGATCTGGTGGTGGGTAGTAATGTTGTGGAGGGCTATATGGAGTGTGGGGGTAACTTTGGTGGTAGGGTCGTGGTTGGCTATAGTAGGGTGACGGGCCTCTAGATCCGAACCAGGCTCCAGATTCAACAGTCGTGACATCTTCTTTCTTCTTCTTCCCAAGTACACCCCCAGTGCTGCTTTGAATGGCCTGAGTGGTTGCCTTGATCGCTGAATAACTCATGATTTTGTTGGACTTAAGCCCCTCCTCGACCATGCCTACCATTTTTACAACCTCATTAAAAGACTTGCCAATTGCGGACACCAAATGACCAAAGTAAGTTGGCTCCAAAGCCTGCAAAAAGTAATCAACCATCTCGCTCTCTTTCATTGGGGGATCTACCCTTGCTGCTTGCTCCCTCCACCGGAAACCATATTCTCTAAAGCTTTCACTGTGCTTCTTCTCTAGTTTAGTCAAAGATAGTCGGTCTGGAATGATCTCAAGATTATACTGAAAGTGACAAGCGAATGCTTGTGCCAGATCATCCCATGTGTACCATCTTCCGTGATCTTGGCGAGTGTACCACTCCAATGTTACTCCGCTCAAACTCTGACTGAAGTAAGCCATTAGCAATTCATACTTTCCTCCGGCTCCCCTCATCTTACTGCAAAAACCTCTCAAATGAGCCACTGGATCACCGTGTCCGTTGTACAAGTTGAATTTGGGCATTTTGTACCCTGCCGGTAGTTGTACATTTGGGAATAGACATAGGTCTTTCTAAGCCACGCTTACCTGACTTCCTAGTCCTCTCATATCCCTGAAGGATTGTTCTATGCTTTTCATTTTTCTGAACATCTCCTCATGTTCGGGATTTTTGGCTGGTCTCTCAGCTTCTCTCGGGAGATCAGAACGTGGATCATAGGGGTAGGTTTCGGGAGCTTTGAAGGTGGGTTCCGAGGGATAATACTGGTTGTCTTGAGCTTGGAACACGGGTTCACTCAGGGATCTATGGAGTGTAGCTGGTGGAGATGCCACAAAGATAGGGGTGATTGGCGGAGGGGGGCATGAAATCGATTTTGGTGGTGGAGCTTGCGGCATATGAGAAGTAGTGCCATGGTAGTGTTGATAAATGGGAAAACCTGGATTGGTGGCAGGATGATCCTGAGACTGAGCTAATGGTGGGGTAAAAGCCGGGTTGGCTGGGTAAGACGGTGGTGATTGCCCTTGGGACCAGGCCTGGTATATTTCAGCCATCTGTTGCTTAATCTTGAACATCTCCTCTTTCATTTTATTGACGTCCAACTCCTCTACCTCAACACTAGTATCGACCTTCGGGATAGACATGATTTCCGGTATTGGTCCCTTTGATCTGGTTTGGTAATGATAATATGCCAGTATCCTCTAAATAAACAAACTGCTTGAACTTTCTGGAAAACAACAAACTTGTTAGTTCTTTAGAGTTTAACACATATGTAATTACACGTTGGGATGCAATGCTCCTAGGCAATTAACCATTTTCTATCATGCATTTGCTTCGGTTGTGTGCGTCATCCCGGCCTCTCATAATTGTGCCCCTTCTTTTAAGCTTCTTTTATTCTAACCTTCTTTATTTCCCCTTTTTTCTTTTTAGTGGTGGTCGAATCCTATAGAGATTGCCTACGTATCATGTCCCCACATGAATCAGACCGTGCGTAGTTCTATCAAAATAAGTGCGAAAAGCAAAGAGACAATTTTTTGGAAATTTTCGATTTTCATTAATAAACATTCTATTACAAACTAGACGCTTTCGGAAAGGAAAATAACAGACTCGAAACCAAACCAAGTACGAACTCAAGAACTTCTGACAGACTCTAATGCGAAAGGAAAAACAGACTCTAACAGACAACAGACTCTAAGTAAAAAGAAAATGCAGACTCGAACTACGAATACATTAAAGTTTTAAATTTGGGTGCCCGCGGGGCATCATTCGGCCTTGCCGCGGGCTTAGGTGTAAGGCCCCTTTCTAGTTGTTCCAATTTATACATGATTTGCTTCACAAATATCATCACTGCCGAGAAGAAAGTAGTGCGGGTCATGTTTTCACACACCCGACATTTCCTGGTAATAGCATGAGCGATAGTCAAAATCTTGTCCCTGGTTCGGTCTTTCTCTAGGAGTAGGCGTTCTATCTGATCCCCTCTAGCCTTCAAAACCCGAGAATCATGCAGATGTTGTTTCTGTAACTGCTGTATTTCATCTTCCATCAAGGCCATTAGATCATAGCAGTGTTTACTTTCGGTTTCAAAAGCCTTGGCTTGTTTAGCCGCCTTGCTCTCTAGGGTGGTCACCTTCTTTTTTATACTGGCAATGGTCTTTTCATAATCCTTCCTTGCCTGCTGTAAGTACTGTGTGCGCTCTTTTGTTCTTTTTGCCCATTGTGCTTGGAGTTGTGCTATGTACCCTCAGATTTCTTCAAATCATCCCGGCACTCACTGATTTCCTTTTTCAACCCTTTTATTAACCGCTCAACCGACCGACTCCTTTGTTGGTTGTCAGCATCTATCCTCATTTGTCGGATTTGGGCTTTCAGCGCCTCATTTTCTTGGGCCAATTTGTTCTTTTCTCCCTGATCGGCATCAACTTGCAGACTATTTTCAAATTCCAGGTCTCTAATCTGTTGCTTTAGCTTGCCTATTTCTGCCTTGTAACTCTCTTCTTTTGCTAACCAACCCCATTGCTCTTGTGAATCATTAGTAAACTGTTGGACATGGGCTCTTTTGGCGGGCCTTTGGAGAATCTAGAACCTTTTTCCAAACCACGCATTATACTTTGGGTCCACTTCACCTTTAGCCAGATCTCGGACCATAGTCTTAGGCTCGAGGAACCGGCATTCGTTCCACAATTTGCGAATTTTATCTTCCGAGAATGTGGCTCTCGGACTTAACTCAATGACGTGCTTGCTCAAATCTTCATCTTTGGGGATGACTTGAAACCTTCCCAGTTGGCGTAGTACTCGATGGGGAGCATACAGTTGGATACTCCGAACACCTATTAAAAGAATATGACACTCTCCTGCTGACATATATAGCACCTCGGTAACGGGCAACCACCCAAATGCCCATTCAATTTGATCGGCAGTCAATGACCTCAGTCGTATGAGCCAAGCTTCGGTACCCTCAGGAAATGCAATACCCCTTACACGCTTTTCAAATTCTTCGATACAGCTTAACTCAGTCAGCCCATAGTTCATGTACCCCGCCCGGTGGCACAGATGTTCTTGCATCCATAATTGAAGTAATAAATTGCAACCTTGGAAAAAATGTCCACCCTCCCTGCAAACAGTCAATGATCGGTAAATTTCTGACAAAATCAGGGGAACTATAGTGTTATCTGCCCTTTTAATTGCAACATCAACTATCCCCACGAGACATGTCTCTATTTTCTTATCTACTCGTGGACAAATCACGATTCCCAAGAATTCCGTTATGAACGCCAAGGTTCATCTTGCTTCCCATTTACTTCTGTTCCCAGCATGGGTTAGTCCCAGATTTGGTTCTTCGAAACCCCGAGGATTACCATAACGCTGATACAGGAACTGAAGAGTGCAACATCCTCCTGACAAATCATCATTCTGAACACTCCGGCTGATGTTTAGGAAATCCAAAAATCTGTGCGGAGATACCGGTCTTGGTGACAGCAAATATTGACCCTTCAGATTTCCATTCAGACCCGCATAACCCGTGACTTCCTCCAGCGTGGGCGTAAGCTCAAAACCCCCAAAGTGAAACACATTGCGGGTCGGGTCCCAAAATGATATTAAGGCATCGATGACATCCGACTTTGGCTTGACATTTGGTAGACCGACAAGACCTCCCAGGATTCTAGCCACTATTTCTTTGTTGCCGACTCCCAGATTATTCCACCACATGTGGAGTTGGAGGGGGACCTCATTAAGTATGGTGAAAGATTCATTTGCATTTGTGCTCATCCTGCACATTTATTAAGGTGATTAAGAAAAAGGTAAATTTATTTGATTCAAAACAAAACTCCTATTTTTTTTCCAAACTAAAATGAAAGACCCGGTTTTTCAAACACGGCCTTTCAGCACTTCGGAGACGAAGATTTTAAGGCTGTGTGGATTAACCGATCGAAATCTTAAAAATGACCAAAGGTGGTTATTCATGCAAAATCGGTCTTCCGACGTCCCTTTTGGGGACATTCGGCTATTTTTGACAAAAACGGCATCACCCGACTTATTTATGACGAAAATTAAAATTTGACATTTTTGGCTATTTTTGCAAAAGGGGAGGTTGGACCCGATGAGGGTTGCCTACGTATCTCACATCCGGTGAGAATCAAACCTGCGTAGTTCGGGCAGAGAAACTAGCTATTTTTTAAAACAAGATTCTTTTTCCTTTGTCCCTTTTATAACAAACAGACAAACAATTTTTCTTCTCCATTTTTGAAAACAAGACAAACTAAAATAAAAGACTTTTTTTCACGCAGTTTTGCCTTTTGAGTAAAACAAACAATTTTAAAAACATAAAATATTTTCTTTTTATTTTCTCAAAATTTCGGCAGAGTTTCGACAGTATTTGGGCATTGGTTTTATTCCAAAAATAGGCAATTAACTCTCTACACTGCTATTTCCTCTCTCTCCTTTTTCTTTTTCTCAAATTTTTGATATTCCCGAGATTCAGAAGCCGGTCAGCATGCGAGTCCGAACAAATAAATGCACAGAAAATAAGTAGGATGCATCAGGATGGTCTTTTTCATTTCAGGTTGCTTGTCCTAGACGGACCCAACCCCTGTGTTGAGTCCCCTAAGTCAAATGCACATGATGCAAATAAGCGTTCCTACTAGGGATCCGGCATGAAGTTGAGTTATTCTAGGTTCAGAACCTGGGTGTTTGTTCTAGACCTGGCTTACCCGAGCGGACAGCTCGAGCCGAGGGGGGGCAGCGTACCGGGAATACAGAAGCTTCACCGGCTTAGCAACTTGTCCGAACCTCGTTCTAAATTGGGATTTGACACTATACAGAAAAGAAGTCGTACGAAGTGCACACTCCTCCATGATTTAGAAGACTCAGAAAGAAGAAGGGTTTCGTAGCAGTTCATATGTAGTTCACAGAATATGAAAGTGGTAAAAGCAACACTTAGCACATTAGGCCCAAACATGTAACAAAATCAGATAATAAATAAAGCCAACTATAACAATTCATCTAAGCTCGAATTCTGAACCCTGAACCAGAGATTCTGGGTTCGGCTCCCCAGCAAAGTCGCCAGAGCTGTCACACCTCCTTTTTCACTACACCCGCGAGGGCATAAAGGAGTTTTTCCACTTAAAGGACAATCGGAACGGGATTTGTTATTAAGATTCAGAGTCGCCACTTGGGAGATTAATGGTGTCCCAAGTCACCGATTGAATCCTGAACCGAGGAAAATATGACTCTGTTAACAGTCCGCGAACCAGAAATCCGAGTAAGGAATTCTGTTAATCCGGGAGAAGGTGTTAGGCATTCCCAGATTTTGTGGTTCTAGCATGGTCGCTCAACTGTCATATTCAGCTTATTTATCTGATTTTAATACATGTTGAACCTATGTGCCAATTTTAGCTTTCAACCGCTTTTATTCAATTATTTTTAGAGAAAGTTGAACGTTGTTTAAAACGTGTCTTTGGATTGCGTCACATGAAATGCACCCGCAATCATGAACACATTTTATTCAACATTTTGGGATTTGATTTGGGCCACATGAAATGCACACCCGAGTTTAAGAAAGTAACTTATTAAAAACGCACCTAAAGTGACTAACGCGTTATTATCTTTGGGGGGGGGGGCGTGAAATTCGCTAACCGGCCCATCCTTAATTCTAAGTAATTTAATACAGACATTTATTGAGGGCCCCGCGATTTAGGCATTTTATTTAACGAGGCTCATCTCAGTTTATTATTTAAAAGGCAAACTTAAAAGCAACTATGATTTTCAATTTTTATTTGTTTCTAATAATAAAAAAAAAGTCCTAATTAATTTGTTACTGGACCAAATGATAATTCTGCACCACAGTCTAGCCATTGGGCTCCAGGATAAGCCCAACAAAGAGAAATTACATCCAGGTCTGTACCCCAAAATTGGCCAGTCGCAGACCTTGGCCCAGGTCCAAACATGAAGGGAATTAAAACTAGACCTAGGCCCGCGTCAGAGGAGCTGAAACGCAAAACTGCTGGAAACAGGTCGCTGGGCCTTGATCTTTGTACCAAGCAAACTTAATTCAATTAAAATGAATACTACTGAATTTGCTTCAAGCTATTCCATGTGCACTCTATAATTTGTAACAAGTAAGAACAAGGTACACCTACTCAAATTAGCAAGCACTGATCATTTTGATTCCAATTTCAAGCTTGGGTTATGCCTAACTAATGTATTACCACCATATTCCGAAGGCAATGGAGTGATTAACGACTAAGTGGAGCTATCAAACACATTTCACCAATTTAAGTGCCTATTCCCTGATCTTAAGCTCAAATCACTGGTGTCAAAACTAAAGTGCTGCACTTACTAAATCAATTATTAGGCCCGATTTTAACATTATCATGATCCACATTCTGATTTCAAAGCCAATTTTAAGCTGTAATGAGTAATTATCACATGAATTCAAGATACACTACACTAAAACTACTATTCAGAATGAACAAATTCTAATTCAAATTTAACAGTCCAATATCGTTCAAAGTCCAGATTATTACACATCAAATCTGATTTGCATCAAACAATGTACACACTAACTAACATTTATCTAGCCATCAGTGTACAACACATAGAGAACATGAACATGCTGATCTCATTTCTATTTCAACAGCTACATCAAGGTAGTTTTGAGACGTGTACCTGGAGTATGAAAGAAGGGAGCAGAAAAATGAGGTATCAGCAGTAACCAACAGCAACAGTAGTATTCAACACCAGAAAATGAACCAGTAGACTAATTTTGAAACCAAGGGATGTGATACGATAGTCAGACCCTAATTTCAATCTTAGTAAATCAACAGACCCCAAACCAGACTCGACTTAAACCCTTTTTATTATCAGCTAACCAGAAATTGCTTCCATACTAGAGGAAAACTTCAGAAAATACCAAATGACTCAATGAAATAGTGTATTTTTCTGAAATTCTGCAATCGTTTCTGATTTTTTTTTTTGATTTCTCTATCTATTTCTGTGTATCTCCCTTCCTATATCTCTCTCCGAATGTCCTTTTCCAATCTCTCTCAGTGTATATTTCTCTATTTTCCAAGTACTAGCCTCTCTTCTTCTCCTGAATTTCAACTACCTTAAATGGGCATTCAATTAGTGCATTTTCCACTACCAATTTAACTTTTCATTTCTTTAATCCTCCACTCCATTGTCCACTAAATTATCCACTTAATTATTTAATCCATTAGTGCAAATACTACCCTACTATCCACTAGAAACTTTTTAAGTAGGTGAACACTTAAATAATTCCCACTATTATTTTAAAGTTTCTGTTTTTAAACTTGAAATTCATGGGCCAGGCTGAACTCAATTCATATCGTTTTAGGTTATTCAATCTTTATACAAACAAACTTTCCCAACAAACTGCCTAATAGTTCTTAAAATAAAATAATTTCAATAAAATTAACAGGAATCAATTCAAGAACTACTGTGAGTTTAAACTACTGAGAAACAAAACAACACCAAACAAAATCAACAAACAATCTATTAACTAAAAACATAGAACAATACTGACCAAATAAATATTCTAATAACAGAAAGGAGTAGAAGAAGATAATAATGAGAAAAATAGAAAAAATTAAAATCAGGAAATCTACCTCCAAATATCTGAACACTGTCTCTAATTAGGCCTTTGGTTTTCTTCGAATTTGTGGCTGGAATAGACCTTAATCGAGTGTTCTCGACTGAGAACACACAACTAAGGTCGATTTTGATATCAAATCTTCAAGCATCTAACGATTTGGATTTTTGGGATTTGGGGTTCGTTTTTTTTTTCTTTCCAATCCAGATTCGAGGGGCTTCAAGGGTATTCGAGGGAAACTGGTGATGGATTAGGTATGAGGGGGTCAAGGCGGTTGTGTGGTGTTAATTTGGGAGGGATTGGAGTCAGCTAGGGTTCGGAGGTTTTGGGATTTGAACCTTAGATCTAAAATTTGAGAGGTTCGGGCAAGATTCGAGGGAAACGAATCATGGATTTGGAAAGAGGGGTTGGGGTGGTTCTGGGGTGTGATTTTGGAGGGGAACGGAGTCGGCGCCGCCACCGGAAGGCGGTGGGAATGATGGCGGCTGGTCTCTAGGGTTTGGGGTGAGGGAGACGATAGACAAGATGGGGGGGTTCTGAGGGGGGCGGGGTTTGTTTGGATGTATATATACTGGGGTGATATTGGATCCAGGCCGTTTGATCAAACGAGATCAACGGCTTGGATCATCTGACTAAATGAAGCGACGTCGTTTGAGTGAGTTGAAGACCGGATCGTTCTCAGATGAAATGGGTTGGATATGGGTGATGGGCAAAGCTTTGGGCCGTTCGATCAAATAAAATTGACGGCCCTGATCAAAGCGTGTCCAAACGGCGTCGTTTGGTTCTGGTAAGGGCGGACCGGGTTGGGACGGGTCTTGGCTGGTTTATGGCTGGGTTAATTGATTTGGGCTTGGGATTTAATTTAATTTTGGCCCAAATTTTATTTCCTCTCTTTTATTAACTCTTTTTCTTTTCTTTTCTTCTTTTTCTTTCAAAATTAAAAAAATACTAATTAACTCTAACTAATAATTATCACAAATAATTAAATGCCAAATTAAAAGAAAATCACACAATTTGACTAAATCACAAAAATATGTTATATTTTTTTGAATTTTTATTTTTGTAAAACATCTAATTATTAATTAATTCCAAAAAATGTAAAAATAAAATCTCAAATGAAAATGCTATATTTTTGTATTTTTAATGCATTAACAAAATTAAACATGCACACAAATATATGCGAACAATCAGGGAAATCACACAATAATTCCTAAAAATAACACCTAGTTAAAGAAAAGACCTAATTTTGGGAATTCTTTTGGATTAATTCGTATGAGGCAAAAATCACGTGCTCACACAATGGATTCCTTATCTCTCCACGAGTTCGTACATATCAAAAGTACCAAAATCCGACCACAATAGGTCCCTCAAATCCTCAATTCTAGGTCTCCAATATCAAGCCCTAGTTTCCCCAATTTTAACCCTTAAGTTCCATTAATTATAGCTCTAATCCGTGAAATAATACCATAGGAACGAGTTTTAGGTCCAAATTCCTTACCTCAATGAAGTCTCCTTGAATTCTCTCTTCAAAATTCCCCAAAACTCCATAATTCGCGTTTAAAAATGGTGAAACCCTCTGAAAATCGCGAAGGAAGAAATATATACATTTTGACCCACGCATTTTCGCACCTGCGGTCAATCCACCATATCTGCGGTACCGCTTTTGCGGTCCAAGAGCCGCTTCTACGGTTTCTCACTTAAACGCCCACTTTCGCTTCTGCGATTCCCTTTCCCGCACCTGTGCCATCGCAGATGCGGGTCCTCAGCGGCTCCAGCCTTCCCAGGCCATTTCCCCTTCTACGACCCTCTTCTTCGCATTTGCAGCATCGCACCTGCGGTCCCCAATCCGCAGATACGGAAATACCAGAAGTAGAAACTTTGCAGCTTCAACAAAAATCCCAACTCTCCGTCAACCATTCGAAATCACCCCGAGGTCCTGGGACCTCAACCAAAAGCACCAACATATCCAAAAACCTTATTCAAACTTATACCAATCTTCAAAACACCTCAAACAACACCGAATCAACCAAAACACACCGGATTCAAGCCTAAGTTTCCAAAATCTTCCGAATTCCGCTTTTGATAAAAAACGCAACTAAACCACGTCCGAATGACCTGCATTTTGCACACATATCCCAAATGACACAACAAAACTACTGCAACTCTCAGAATTTCATTCCGACCCCTATATCAAAATCTCACCTATTAACCGAAAAATGCCAAAAATCTATTTTCGTCAATTCAAGCCTAAATCTACTCTGAACCTCTAAAACCCAATCCGATCACACTCCTAAGTCCCAAATCACCTCCCAAAGCTATCTGAACCATCGGAACTCACATCCGAGCCCTCTAACACATAAGTCAACATGTGGTTGACTTTTCCAACTTGAGCTTCCTCAAAAGAGACTAAGTATCTCAAACTTTACCAAATCCTTTCCGAACCCGAGCGAACCAACCCGATCACATATAGAACCGATAGACAAAGCAATAAGAAGCAGAAATGGGAGAAACGAAGCGGCAACTCATGAGACGACTGGTTGTGTCGTCACATGGCTGAAACAAACACAACAATGAGAACCAAAGACGGTTAAGGGTTGATTGTGTGACTTATGGTTGTCTAGATATATACTAAAGTTTGCCGATTCAAAGATATCAAATCTACTGATTGACCGAGTATATCCGACATAAGTTCACTACAGAAAGTTCAAAGCCAAACCTACTTATACATATGCGATTAATCCTTGCTTGCGAATTACATAGTTTTTCATGCATATTTCCGTGATATAGCCATTCCTCATTCATGTGGGGAATTGTTGGGTTATTTAAGCTATTTTTAACTTAAAAGAGGGTCAATGGGAAATGGAGAAAAAATAAAATAATTGAGTTTCCCTCCTTGACAAAGGGACATTGTCCCATATTGGAGGAAGAAAAGACTTTTGATGGGTATATATATATATATATATATATATATAATTGCTCTTATTTTAGCTCTTAAAGAGTTAAGAAGAAGGAAAGCCTCACGTCGTCGTCGTCATCACTCGCTCGGCTCGGCTTCGGCTTCGGCTTTGGCTTCGATGTCGACTTCGGCTTCGGCGTCGACTTCGGCTTTAGATTTGGTCAAATGATCGATTGGTTAATTTTTTGGACCAAATTTATTTGTTAATAGTAAATATTAACGTAATATTATTAAATATCCATTTTTGTAACGAAAAATCAATACTAAATCCAAATTATCTCCTCTGCCCATCCATTTTTTGTAACGGAAAAGTAATTTCTATGCCCGTTCTTTTTTTTTTAACGGAAAAGTAATTGAACTCCCGTTTTAATTTGCGTAAATGGTCATTTATGTTATGGCCGTTTTATGTAACTGGCCTCTAAAGAGTTATACCTCTTCGTTTGAACTCAACAGGTTGGGGCTATAAATTGCAGTCGATTCTCCTAGATTTTCCATACGAATTTCTGAATTCTCCTCCTTTCTTCTGCATTATTTAAACTACAAAGAAAGCAACAGTAAGTGTGATTTGCTACTAATAATTGTTTTCGCTGAAACACTGGGGGTTTGAAGTACCGCTACACTAGTGTGTAATTCGTTCTATCTTGGAAGAAAATAATCCAAAACCTCGGGTACAAGGAGGGGATTAAGTTCCTTAAGGAAACACTATGAATTTAGGGGGCTCGGCTTAAATTCTGTTTTGTTTACATTTCTATTTATATGTTATTTTATCTTCTCCAGAATTATTTTACAAATACAGTGTACTAAAAAGTTCTTGTGTCATGAGTAAACCCTAAATCTGTTGTACTTTACAAAAAAAATGTTTAATCCCCACAATGTTTATACCAAATCAAACATTTAACTTCAATATTGAAAATTAAAGTGATAATAAAATTTTATTTTATTTTATTTCATGACAGCGGTGTCCAAGTCAGCTTGTGTGCACATTAACTATTCCATATGGTACCTATTATCTCCCACAAGTATAGGTACTATCGTACTAGGTGTTAGCCCCTTGACAAAGTTCCTTGGCAGATGTGGCTTCTTACAAGGATTTTCATGATGACATTGGGACACAACCTGCAAATTGAGGCTACATCATGACGGACAGCTCGACATGACGAACTATGCGGGGTTGACAAATGCGCCTTGATAGAGGCAAGGCGCATTTCACATGGACGTGCGGGTTGGCATAACAATGGCTAGGCAAAGCCATATCAAGGCAGGGGACAAGATATGGCAAGGCAAGACAAGCTATGACATCGGCATGGGCAGATTTGTCAAGTTCGGGGCGACTTGACATGAGTAAGCAGCTTTGGCAGCGGGCGTGTGCAGCTAAGTTATGGGCGACAAGTTGCGGCAATGACATTGGGACGAAGCAGTGTCAAAGGGCAAGGCTCGGCCCAATGCCAACCATGGGCGCGTAGCAGCTGGCCAAAATGTGCACAAACAGCGGTTACAAAGTATGTTGGGCACAGGGCATTGTAGTTGAGCGGTTACAACTGTCACATCCAAGCATGACTGATCATGGGGCTAAGTAGATGCATATTTTTATGCATGCCTCTCATATTTGCCCATCAGCTGGGACTTGTCAACTGATTATTTTAGATACTACCAAGTGTAATTGGGCAGCCTGCTCTATAAAAACTTGCATATGGTTGTTCCAAAGGCAGAACTTAGTCTTGTGGCAAAATTATTAGCCAAAAACGTCTAAATATGTTCCTAAAGGTAGGAGATCATTTTGGGACAGGGAAATAGGGTGTTCTTTGTTCTTGGACATAGGCCTGACTTTATTGTATTCTTGTATTCACATATTAATACGAATTGGAAAGAAATTCCGGTAAATTTCATATGCGCCTTTACTTTACTTTGCTACCTAAATTATTCTAAGTCCCAACTGTCCCTAAAAATATTCTAAGTATTGGAAGGCTGAAATCAAGGCGGGGCTTGACTGCCGCACAATGGTGAACCTCGGTCAGATTTCAGACTAATGTAAATCACTCCTAGGACACTAGGTGACTATGGTGCATCAAAGCTCAGGTATCTCTAATTTTTCATACCAAATCAAACAATTAACAATATTAAAAATTAAAGTGATATTTCATAGTACTGATGTTCGCTTCAGTTTGTGTACACTTTAACTATTTCACATGCCACATGGTACATAATACCTTCCCCAATCATAGGCACTATGCGACTCTTTACATCAAAGCTTAAGTAGATGGAAAGAAATCATGTACTTAGGCATTTATTTATCTCAGTTGGAATTTGAATTTTGGCCTCGAAGATTTTTACTCATTTCGTTGACCGTTTAAAAAACCATTAATAATAAAATTAGTTTAACCAATTTATTCTTATTTATTTTTTGATCTTTCACCATATTGATCTCTGTCCAATAAATGCTCACTCTATTAATGCTTTGGGCAAAATAAAAAAAAATTATTAAATATTTTTTTAAATGACAAGTACTTTGAAACAAGTACTTGACAGCATAACAAGTAGTAGTAAATAAGAAACCGAGGGAGTAAAATTTGTATACAAATATATGTGTTACATTCATTAATATGATAACACTAAATGCGGGTATATCTTTTGAACATCTGTATTCTTAAGGCTACATAAATAAGAGGTACTAGATGAGAAGCTTGATCACATTGATGTCATCGATATGTTCGGAGTATATTTAAGACCCACATAGCTGCTTTTAAAATTTTAGGGGTTAATTTGGTTACTGGGATAAAATTTGAAATTACACTAATCCTCTGTTTGGTTATTTGTATTAGTTAAAATTAATATAAATTTTAGGCAGAATGGCGTCTGGGCCATCTAAATTTGAATCAGATTTTAAAGCGGATATTAAAACTCTCATTTTTTCAATTTGGCACCTCAACTCGATAAAAATACTTATGATAAACTCATATATTAGAGCGTGTATCTCAATTGCTCGACATGAATACCACGTCAGATTCTTAGACAATTTATTATGTGACAACTGTAATTTGTGGGGGCCCTGACTTTTTCAAAAATTAATTTATTGAATTTCTATTTTTCCTTCTCTTTCTCTTCTTTTATTCTTCGCCATAGCTCTGCCAGAAGAACCTTTCCCCTTCCCAACCACCATTTTCAGTGCTAAAGGTCCGAATATGATCCATTCAAAGTGGGACTTCACAATGTCGAAAAAACCATAATCGAAAAAATACGAAGAATAAAAAAAAAATAAGAGTCCAATTTTGAAACCCAGTATCAAAATAAAAGGATCTTCTCCTATTCAAAGCATTTAGCTTTTGTAAAACCAGGAACAATGCGTATGATTGGACCCCATTAATGCAATAAAAACCGCAGTCCTTTTTGCCTTTTTTCGTGTTTGGCTAGCGAAAATTATGCCCAAATTTACACTTCGATGTGATATATTACGAGTTTGATTATTGACAATTTTATTCTCTTTGTTAAAATTAGAAGGAGCATATATAAGAAAAACAAATGGTGAAGAAAAAAATTAAAATACTTGACTTCATTAATTTGGTAGAATAGAGGGGGGAGGGGGAAAGGGGAGGTGGACATTTGGCAAGGAAGACGAGAGAGGTGGGAGCTAGGGGAAAATGAAAGGGAAAAGGGAAAGGTTTTTATTTTTTCTCTATCTCATTTATATTTTATTCTGATTCTCATATTTTTTTTAATAAACAGAATACTATCCACGCGCCTTGGCAGCGTGATTTGCACACAATTTAGCTATGTCAGTTGCGTTGCTTTCACATATAGTCAACGGTCAAAAATGTTTATTAGTACCCTTTCCGTCAAGTTGGAGTGTTCAAATAAGAAAACTGCAAGTTCATGTATCAGCTTACAAACGGATACAAGTTTAAGTGGCCACGAAGTCATTTGGCCTAAATTTTATACCAAAATTTATATAATTGTAAGATTATAATCTGGGGACATTCTTATTCCGAACCAAAAGGCCCTTTAATTCGTATCAACAGCTTCAACATCCGGGACAATTTTTTTTGTTGAAATTCCATAATGTAAACCCTCACCTTATCTTTTCACTCATTTGGTCCCTTGACCCTTAAAGCTATGCCATAAAAGTTCTCCTACTAATTGGCCAGAAACAAATCTTAATTTCTTGTTAATTAGGCCCAGAATTATGATTATGTCACTCTGAAATGGAAAAAACGTTTTCCTGTATATCCCAATGAAACGATAATCAATGGCCTCCCACCATCAAGTTTGACGGCAAGTTGAGATAACTTGCAATTACCTTAATTTTTCCAATTTCAAAAGTCATGCGACAGTGAACCTTTTGTTAAAAGGAGATTTATTAAAAGATGTTAGTCAGGATCATTACATAAAGGGACTGAAAATTATGCCTTTTAAGCGATCCAATCCTGAAAATTATTTTACAAGAGAGAAGTGCTCGCCATGTAGACCTAATATTTAAAAATTACTAATATTTGATTTTTTTTAAAAAAGGAGTAGCTTTTGTAAAATAAGAAGCCATCAAAAAATAAATATGTGAGCTCAAGGTTGTAATTACTTCTCCAAGTTCATCGAGTTTCAGTTGTTCGTTGAAAAAGTTTTACGATTATGCTTTGATCACGCGCAACTCTAATCCTAAAAAGGATAAGCGGTCGTAAGAGGCGGATCCAGGATTTAAATTTTATGGGTTAAATTTTTAAAATTTTTAACATTGAACCCATTATATATTTAAAGTTATGGGTTCAAATCTATTATTTTTGTAATTTTAATGAATTTTTACACATAAATTTCTACTCCGAGTCGAAAGTTATGGGTTCAATTGACTATAGGTGCAATAGTTGAAGCGCTGAAATCCCACGCGCAGGACATAGCATCGAGGCTCTCTGGATTGTGGTCTTGCCTTTTTGTCTTCCCTTATCTTTTCTCTCCTAATATTATTACCCGCGCGGATGCGCGAACATTAATCATATCAAATATTTAAGTTATTTTGATTATATGTAAATAATCTTAAAATTTACACTTTCTCATTAAATATAGATAATCATTGGATATTAACTACATGAAAAAATTTAACAATTTCTTTTATTTTTCTTTTTTGATATTATTCTTGTCGGTGTCATTGGATCCTAAAAATAGTCCGAAAGCAAAATAATAACTCATATTTATGGTAAAACAATCAAATGTTGAGACAATGAATGACTCTTTGGATAAGACTTAACTCTTTTACTAATACTTGAACTCTTATTTGGTGTGTTGATATCTCTTAAAAAATATTTCTTTCTTAAAATTTCAGTTTCTAAAACATTATTTTTCAATAATAATTATTTTTATAATAATGTAATTGAAAATATTATTCTTAATTCAAAACTCATTTCAGTTGGCTATCTAAAAATATAAAAAAATTCTTTAGCTAGTGAATTTTTTTTAATCCATGTTGATATTTGACATTAACCATGTTAAATATCTGAGTTATTTGAATTATATGTAAATAACCTTAACATTTAAACCTTCTAAATAATTATAGATAATCGTCAGATATTAGTTAAGAAACACTACATGAAAAAACACTAACATTTTCTCAATTCTCGTAGTGATAATTTTATTTTTGCACTATTCTCATTGGTATCATTGGAACTTAAAAATAGCCGCAAAGTGAAATAATAACTCATATTTATGGAAAAACACAAAGGTTGACATGATATAAACGATTCTTTGATTACGACGTGATTCTTATACTACGACTTGAACCCTTAGTTGGAATGATTTTATCTTTCAAAAATATTTCTATTTTGAAATTTCAATTTCTAAAACTTTATATATATTATAATAATAATTATCTTTATAATGATGCAAGTGAAGATATTATTCTTAATTTAAAATTCACTTTAATCGGCTATCTAAAAATTTAAATGATTCTTTGACCGGATTTATTTCAGTATGACTCCACTTTAAGTTTATCGATATCTCTAGCCCCAGAATTTGAATTTTTAATATCCTATATATACAAAAATTTTGTTCTTTGAATTATTAAATGCTAAATTAGTTGATTATTATTATAAAACATTGCATATATTATCTTAAAATTGTCGAGTAGTTTATCTTTCGACACCATACTTGGCTTAACCTCATTGCAAACTACTCAAATTGCATTCCAATTCAAATTCAAATATCATATGAGTTTGTTAGTAATAGTGATTTTTTCAAAACGACACATAATGTAAATTAAAAAAATATCGAAGATATCCTTATCTTATAATCTATGTATTTGAGTTGAAAAAAAATTGAAATCGATGAGATTAACTTTCAAATTTTTTATACTCAACAAAGATGAAACATAAGAAGAAATTTGTTGTCATCTTTTATTTCTCGTTTTTAGATTTTTCTAATATTTTTTTCAATATTTATTTTCTTTTATCTTATTTTTTATGTCATTATTTATGTTGTTACAAAAAATTAATTTATTTCAATATAAAAGGATGAGTTTTAATAAAAAATGTCTACATATGAACTTTAATTATATTTTTAGTCTTTGGTTGAAATTATTTAATATTTTTCTTTTGACTTTATCTAATCAGCCAAATAGGTGCTCACCCGACCACTTAAATTAAAAAAAATTGAATGATATGTTATTTATATATAATCCATATATAATATGTATATAATCGTGTGTTATCGGTATATCATCTATTTATATTAGCTATAAGAAGTAAACAATAAATATGGCCGGATATTATGTAAATATTCCATAAGATTTCAGTTTTTTGAGTTTATCCATGATATAACTTCTATTATAATAATTTTAAAACTCCCTACTAATGTCACGACCCGAATTTTTCACTCTCGGGAGTCGTGATGACGCCTACTAATGTGAGCTAGGCAAGCCAATTATTGAACCATCTACCTTTTTACCAATTTTATTCTCTTTAACAATTACGAAGAAATAACATTTAAACGACGAAATATAACATAAGCGGAAGAAAATAATAAGCCATCTGAACATGAATATCTATTACAACTGTTTGAGTCTCGACTACCTAGAACTGGTGTCATAGTTTCACAGACGGTCTAAGAATTCTACAAATAAAGGTCTGAAAGAATTTAATACAACACTGTCTTTGGAAATACATGTAGAAACATGAAAGTAGATAGAAGGAGACGCCAAGGCCTACGAACGCCTGCAAGACTACCTCGGATCGCCTGATGAACAAGATTCAGCAATCTCACTATGGTCCGAAGTCTACAATACTGGGGTCTACACAACCGACCCCATGTGCTGGTAAATGCCCAGCCTAACCTCGGCGAAGTAGTGACGAGGCTAGGACCAGATTATCAAATAAACCTGTGCATTTCAAATATATATAGCGGAAAGGAAATACGGAAATAAACAAGTAAAGATGGGAGGGGGAAACATGCTTCGGGGAATAACTGGTAAAAACAGAATATCAAGAAAACTATAAAGGAATTAAAATCCGACCACTAACAAGAATAGGGAAAACAAAGGCAAACTTCACTTTCTTTTCACATCTTGTTGCAGGCGTGCAACCCGATCCCATTTCCTGTATCTCGTGGTAGGCGTACCACCCGCTCCCATTTTATTATATCCCGTGGCAGGCGTGCCACCCGCTCCCATTTCATTATATCTCGTGGCAGGCGTGCCACCCGCTCCCATTTCATTTATCTCGTGGGAGGCATACCACCCGCTCCCATTTCATTATATCTTGTGGTAGGCGTACCACCCGCTCCCATGTACAAGCCAACAATAATCACAAGGAATCCCGGCAAGGGAACAATAATATCAACAAACAATATCCCGGCAAGGGAGAAACAGCTATAACCAAACTTAGTACAACATCTAACTACCTCAACTATAACCAAACTTGTTACAACACCTAACTACCTCAGCTATAACCAAACTCGTTAAAACATCTAACTACCTCAGCTATAACCAAACTCGTTACAACACCTAACTACCTCAGCTATAACCAAAACTTGCTACAACACCTAACTACCTCAGCTATAACTAAGCTTGTTACAACACCTAACACAAAGAATCATCAACCTAAACATCCATAATATCAATTAAGAACACAATGCAAAGGAACCACAACTCAATAATAGCCCGGCAAGGGGGCAACATAATGATCTCTTCTCTTTTTCGCTTTTACTTCACAATTCACTTCACAACTAGAGCCAACGCTCCTCAATGTTCATAGGTCACAATTCTTTCCACAACTTTACACAACAAATATAAATCTTCACCAAGGCATTAATAATACAACGAAGTCATGAAAATCACAATATAAGACTCACGGTCATGCTTGACACCAACGTATAGATACTCATCACCATGCCTATATGTCGTACTCAACAAGAAGCAAATAGCAAATAGGATACAACTCCTAATCTCTCAAGCTAAGGTTAGTCCAAACACTTACTTCGAACTTCCACGGCCAACTCAATCCTCAAACACCCCCATTCCTTTGAATTCGGCTCCAAATCAATTGTATCTAAACATAATCGACTTAATAACATCAATAAATGCTAAACAATCCAATTCCAATACTTAATTATAGCTTTTTAATCATTCTTCCCAAAAATCAATCCCAGACCCCTTGGTCAAAATACGAGGTTCGGACCAAAACCCGATCACCCATTCACCCACGAGCCCAAATATATAATTTGTTTTGAAATCCGACCCCAAAACGAGGTCAAATTCCCAAATAACCAAAAAGCCCTAACTCTACCCAAATCCTTAATTTTCTACCCTTCATCACATGTTTTAGGCCTAGAAATCTAGTGGGTGTTGATAAAAATGGAAGAAAACGAGCTTAGGATTACATACCTATGAAGCTATGGTGAAGTTCTTCTTCAAAAATCGCCCAAGAGGTGTGGAGAAGATGAAGTTTGTGAAAAATAATGAAAATCCCGCATGGCATTCTGTTTTTGAAACTTAAAATAACTAGGCGAAATTGGTCATCACGTTCGCGATGAGTTAGGTCTGACAGACCTTCACGTTCGCGGAAGATGGCTCGTGTTCGTGGAGCTTTGGCTCCTCAAGCCTACGCGTTCGCGGGCCAGTGGCCGCGTTCACGATGCACAAAATGGTGACCCCTCCCCAGGCCTTAACCTTACGTGTTCGCGAGTGCATGGACGCGTTCGCGAAGGGTATTCCCCCCTCAGCCTCGCGTTCGCGTCTCAAGCTTCGCGTTCTAGAAGAAGAAATCTGGCACCTGGGAAATTTGCCTTACGCGTTCGCGAGAGGGACCACACGAACGCGAAGAGTAAAATCCCTGGGCACTGAACAACAGAAACCTGCAACTTTTTGAGTTCCAAAAATCTTGAGAAACACACCCGAGCCCTCGGGGCTCAAAACCAAAGATATGTACTAACTCAATAACATCATACGAACTTATCTGTGCGATCAAATCGCCAAAATAACCTCAATAACAACGAATTAAACCTCAAAATCAATGAAATATTTCAAAACTTCTTAAAGCATCAAACTTTGCATTTACGGTCCGAATCACGTCAAACGGATTCTGTTTCTTACCAAACTACACAGAATCATCTTAAATTATATATAAAACCTGTACCGGGTGCCGGAACCAAAATACGGGTCCGATACCAACATGTTCTAATCGAAATTTATTTCAAATTCCTTTAAACAATTTCAGAAAATAATTTTCTTTAAAAATTTATTTCTCGGGCTTGGGACCTCAAAATTCGATTCCGGGCATACACCCAAGTCCCATAGTTTCCTACGGACCCTCCAGGACCGTCAAATTACCGGTCCGAGTCCGTTTACCCAAAATGTTGATCGAAATCAAATTTATTCATTTTATAGTCAAAATTTATCATTTTTCACAGATTTTCACGTATAAGCTTTCCGGCTATGCGCCCAGACTGCGCACGTAAATCGAGGTGATGCTAAATAAGATTTTTAAGGCCTCGAAAACACAGAATTTAATTTAAAAGCAAGTGGTCATCACATTCTCCACTTCTAAAACAACTGTTCGTCCTCAAACGGATATAAGAAGGAAGTACCTGATTCAGGGAAAAGATGGGGATAACGGCTCCGCATATCAGACTCGGACTCCCAAGTTGATGCCTTAGGAGGCTGACCTCTCCACTGAACACGAACAAAAGGAAAACTCTTCGATCTCAACTGTCGAACTTGCTAGTCTAGAATAGCTACCGGCTCCTCCTCATAAGACAAGTCCTTGTCCAACTGGACAGTGCTGAAATCTAACACGTGGGATGGATCGCTGTGATATTTCCGAAGCATGGACACATGAAACACTGGATGCACGACTGATAAGCTCGGCGGCAATGCAAGTCTATAAGCCACCTCTCCCACTCGATCAAGAATCTCAAACGGGCCAATGAACCTAGGGCTAAGCTTGCCCTTCTTCCCAAATCTCAGCACTCCCTTCATAGGCGACACTCGACGCAATACCCGCTCACCGACCATGAAAGCCAAATCTCGAACCCTGCGGTTGGCATAACTCTTTTTCCTGGACTGAGCTGTACGAAGCCTACCCTGAATAATCCTGACCTTGTCCAAAGCATCCTGAACTAGATCCATACCTAATAACTGTGCCTCTCCCGGCTCAAATCATCCAACCGGAGACCGACACCGCCTACCATATAAAGCCTCATAAAGGAGCCATCTGGATACTCTACTGGTAGCTGTTGTTGTAGGCAAACTCTGCTAAAGGCAAAAACTGATCCCATGAGCCTCCAAAGTCAATGACACAAGCTCGGAGCATATCCTCCAAAATCTAAATAGTCCACTCGGACTGCCCGTCCGTCTGGGGATGAAATGTTGTGCTCAACTCAACCCGCGTGCCCAACTCTCACTAAACTGCTCTCCAGAAACGTGGGTAAACTGTGTACCTCAGTTCGAAATGATAGACACGGGCACACTATGAAGACGAACAATCTCCCGGATGTAGATCTCAGCTAACCTATTGGATGAATAGGAGACTGCCACAGGAACGAAATGTGCTGACTTGGTCAGCCTATCAACAATAACCCACACTGCATCGAACTTCCTCTGAGTCCGTGGAAGTCCAACAACGAAGTCCATAGTGATCCGCTCCCACTTCCACTTAGGAATCTCAATCTTCTGGAACAAACCACCAGGCCTCTGATGCTTATACTTAACCTGTTGACAATTCAAACACCGAGCCGCAAATGCAACGATATCCTTCTTCATTCTCCGCCACCAATAATGCTGCCGCAAATCCTGATACATCTTCGCGGCGCCCAGATGAGTAGAGTACCGGGAGCTATAGGCCTCCTTTAAAATCAACTCTCAGAGTCCATCCACATTAGGCACGCAAACTCGACCCTGCAATCTCAAAACTCCATCATCATCTAAGGTAACCTGCTTGGAACCTCCGCGCTACCCCGTGTCTCTAAGGACACACAAATGGGGATTATCATACTATCGATCTCGGATACGCTCCAATAATAAAGAATGAGCGACTGTGCAAGCTAACACATGTCTGGGCTCAGAAACATCCAACCTCATGAACTGATTGGCCAAAGCCTGAACATCCAAAGCAAGCGGTCTCTCACCGACCAGAATATAAGCAAGACTGCCCATACTGGCTGACTTCCTACTCAAAGCATCGGCCACCACATTGGTCTTTCCCGGATGATATAAGATAGTGATATCATAATCTTTCAACAACTCCAACCACCTCCTCTGCCTCAAATTCAGCTTTTTTTGCTTGATCAGATACTGAAGACTCTTGTGATCCATGAACACCTCACATGCCACGCCATACAGATAATGCCTCTAGATCTTCAACGCATGAACAGTGGCTGCCAACTCTAAATCATGAACCGAATAGTTCTTCTCATGAATATTCAACTGGCGCGAAGCATAGGCAATGACCTTGCCACCCTGCATCAACACTGCACCAAGTCCAATACGAGATGCATCACAATAAACTGTATAAGGCCCTGAACCTGTGGGCAAAACCAACATCGGTGCCGTAGTCAAAGCTGTCTTGAGCTTTTGAAAGCTCACCTCACACTCGTCCGACCATCTGAACTGGGCACCCTTCTGGGTCAACCTAGTCATCGGGGCTGTGATAGATGAAAATCCCTCCACGAATCGACAATAGTAGCCTGCCAATCCCAAGAAACTCCGAATCTCTGTAGCTGATGCTAGTCTAGGCTAGTTCTTGACTGCCTCAATCTTCTTCAGATCAACCTGAATACCCTCTGCTGATACAACATGACCCAGGAATGCAACTGAACTCAACCAGAACTCACACTTAGAGAACTTAGCATATAATTGACTATCGCTCAGCACTAGAATCACGAACATATGCCAAATAGGCCAAATACCCCTTCTCGACCATACGCAGAGCCTTCACATAAGAGATAACATTACGAGTAGAATGACCAGGAGTCCCTCTCCACTCTAAACGAGGCAAACCCGATAAAGCTAAGGTCACAGTCTTGGCATGACAGTCCAAGATAGTGTGGTAAGGTGATAACCAGTCCATCCCCAATATAACATCAAAATCGACCATGTCTAGAAGCAACAAATCTACACGAGTCTCAAAACCCCCAATCATAACTATACAAGAGCGATGGACTCGACCTACCACAATAGAATCACCCACCGGTGTAGACACATAAACATGAGCAATCAATGAATCACTAGGCATGACCAGATATGGTGCAAAATAAAATCGAAGCTTCCCTACCACAAACCAGAACAATACCCGCACCTCCACCTCTAATACCTTTACCTCCACCTCTAGCATCTCTATCTCCGCCTCTAATACCTCTACCTCCACCTCCAGCTAACTGAGCGGGGTGGACAAGTCCCTCAATGAACCTCCTCACTCTCTCTCACAGTGAGAAGTATGACAAGACCATGATGGGCCAAGTCAATGAATCTAATCTCGTACTAAGTAACAATCATAGGACCCTGCTGGAGACGCTCAAATTGCCTCTGATAGACCTCTCTCTGAGTGATGCAGAGAAACTCCTCCAGAAATAGCTGCGTGAATTGTTCTCAAGTCAAAGCTGATGACCTAACTGGTATAGCCAATCAATAATCCCTCCAACAGGTCTTGGCAGATCTAGACAAGCAAAAAGTAGCAAAATTCGACCCCATTGGTCTCCACGATCCCCATGTTCCTGAGAACCTCATGATAGCTACCTAGCTAATCTTGGGGATCCTCAGAAGATGCACCGTTGAAAGTAGTGAAGAACTTAGTGAAACTTATCCAACCTCCACAAAGCCTCCAAAGACGTAGCTGATCTATCACCGGTCTGTGCTGCTGCTCAGCTGAAAAAGCGGTACATGACCTCGCCATTCGCGAAAGGACAAGAGTAGAGGTTTCAACTTAGCATTGAGAGATCAAAATCGCACGATAGGAAAGAATAGAAGTGAAATTTTTCCTAACCCTGTAGCCTCTAGGGGATAAATACAGACGCCTTCGTACCGATCCCTCAGACTCTACTAAGCTTGTCTGTGAACTGTGAGACCCATGTAACCTAGAGCTCTGATACCAACTTGTCACGACCCAGATTTTCCACCCTCGGGAGTCGTGATGGCGCCTACTAATGTGAGCTAGGCAAGCCAATTATTGAACCATCTACCTTTTTACCAATATTATTCTCTTTAACAATTACGAAGAAATAACATTTAAACAACGGAATATAACTAGAGCGGAAGAAAACAATGAGCCATCTGAACATGAATATCTATTACAACTGTTTGAGTCTCGACTACCCAGAACTGGTGTCACAGTTTCACAGACGGTCTAAGAATTCTACAAATAAAGGTCTGAAAGAATTAATTACAACACTGTCTCTGGAAATACATGCAGAAATAGGAAAGTAGATAGAAGGAGACGCCAAGGCGTACGAACACTTGCAGGGCTACCTCGGGTCGCGTGATGAACAAGATTCAGCAATCTCACTATGGTCCGAAGTCTACAACACTGGGGTCTGCACAAAAGAGTGCAGAGTGTAGTATCAGCACAACCGACCACATGTGCTGGTAAGTGCCCAGCCAAACCTAGGTGAAGTAGTGACGAGGCTAGGACCAGACTATCAAATAAACCTGTGCATTTCAAATATATATAGCGGAAAGGAAATACGGAAATAAACAAGTAAAGATGGGAGGGGGAAACATACATGCTTCAGGGAATAACAGGTAAAAACAAAATATCAAGAAAACTATAAAGGAATCAAAATCCAACCACTAACAAGAATAGGGAAAACAAAGGCAGACTTCACTTTCTTTTAACATCTTGTTGCAGGCGTGCAACCCGATCCCATTTCCTGTATCTCGTGGCAGGCGTGCCACCCGTTTCCATTTCGTTATATCCCGTGCCAGACGTGCCATCCGCTCCCATTTCATTATATCTCGTGGCAGGCGTGCCACTCATTCCCATTTCATTTATCTCGTGGTAGGCGTACCACCCGCTCTCATTTTATTATATCTTGTGTTAGGCGTACCACCCGCTCCCATTTAATTATATCTTGTGGTAGGCGTACCACCCGCTCCCATTTTATTATATTTTGTGGTAGACGTACCACCCGCTCCCATTTTATTATATCTTGTGGTAGGCATACCAACCGCTCCCATGTACAAGCCAACAATAATCATAAGAAATCCCGGCAAGGGAACAATAATATCAACAAACAATATCCCGACAAGGGAGAAATAGCTATAACCAAACTTGGTACAACATCTAACTACCTTAGCTATAACCAAACTTATTACAAAACCTAACTACCTCAGCTATAACCAAACTCGTTACAACATCTAACTACCTCAGCTATAACCAAACTTATTACAATACCTAACTACCTTATTTATAACTAAGCTTGTTATAACACCTAACACAAAGAATCATCAACCTAAATATCTGTAATATCAATTAAGAACACAATGCAAGGGAACCACAACTCAACAATAGCCCAGCAAGGGGGGCAACATAATGATCTCTTCTCTTTCTCACTTTTACTTCACAATTCACTTCACAACTGTAGCCAACGCTCCTCAATGTTCATAGGTCATAATTCTTTCCACAGCAATACACAACAAATAGAAATCTTCACCAAGGCATGAATAATACAACGAAGTCATGAAAATCACAATATATGACCGACGGTCATGCTTGACACCAACGTATAGATACTCGTCACCATGCCTATACGTCGTACTCAACAAGAAGCAAATAGCAAATAGGACACAAATCCTAATCCCTCAAGCTAAGGTTAGACCAAACACTTACCTCGAACTTCCACGGTCAACTCAATCCTCAAACACCGCTTTTCCTTTCGAATTCGGCTCCAAATCAATTGTATGTAGACATAATCGACTTAATAACATCAATAAATGTTAAACAATCCAATTCCAATACTTAATTATAGCTTTCTAATCATTCTTCCTGAAAATCCAAAAATTGACCCGGGGCCCGCTTGGTCAAAACACGAGGTTCGGACCAAAACCCAATCACTCATTCACCCACGAGTCCAAATATATAATTTATTTTCAAATTCGACCCCAAAACGAGGTCAAATTCCCAAATAATCAAAAAGCCCTAACTCTACCCAAATCCCTAATTTTCTACCCTTAATCACATGTTTTAGGCCTAGAAATCTAGTGGGTGTTGATAAAAATGGAAGAAAACGAGCTTAGGATTACATATCTATGAAGCTATGGTGAATTTCTTCTTCAAAAATCGCCCAAGAGTTGTGGAGAAGATGAAGTTTGTGAAAAATAATGAAAATTCCATATGCATTCTGTTTTTGAAACTTAAAATAACTGGACGAAATTGGTCATCGCGTTCGCGATAAGCTCATCGCGTTCGCGATAAGCTCATCGCGTTCGTGATGAGTTAGGTCTGACAGACCTTCGCGTTCGCGGAAGATGGCTCGCGTTCGCGGAGCTTTGGCTCCTCAAGCCTACGTGTTCGCGGGCCAGTGGCCGCGTTCGCAATGCACAAAATGGTGATCCCTTCCCAGACCTTAACCTTACGCGTTCGCAAGTGCATGGACGCGTTCGCAAAGGGTATTCCCCCCTCAGCCTCGCGTTCGCGTCTCAAGCTTCGCGTTCGCGAAGAAGAAATCTGGCACCTGGGAAATTTGCCTTACGCGTTCGCGAGAGGGACCACGCGAACGCGAAGAGTAAAATCCCTGGGCACTGAACAGCAGAAACCTGCAACCTTTTGAGTTCCAAAAACCTTCCGAAACACATCCAAAACACACCCGAACCCTCGGGGCTCAAAATCAAACATACGTACTAACTCAATAATATCATACAAACTTATCCGTGCGATCAAATTGCCAAAATAACCTCAATAACAACGAATTAAATCTCAAAATCAATGAAATATTTCAAAACTTCTTAAAGCATCAAACTTTGTATTTACGGTCTGAATCACGTCAAACGGATTCCGTTTCTTACCAAACTCCACAAAATCATCTTAAATCATATATAAGACCTATACCGGGTGCAGGAACAAAAATACGGGCCCGATACCAACATGTTCTAATCGAAATTCATTTCAAATTCCTTTAAACAATTTCAGAAAATAATTTTCTTTAAAAATTCATTTTCCGGGCTTGGGACCTCGGAATTTGATTCCGGGCATAAGCCCAAGTCCCATATTTTCCTACGGACCCTCCGGGACCGTCAAATCACGGGTCCGGGTCCGTTTACCCAAAACGTTGACCGAAGTCAAATTTATTCATTTTATAGTCAAAATTTATTATTTTTCACAAATTTTCACGTATAAGCTTTCCGGCTATGTGCCCCGACTGTGCACGCAAATCGAGATAATGCTAAATGAGGTTTTCAAGGCCTCGGAAACACAGAATTCAATTTAAAAGCAAGTGATGACAAAAAAAAATCGAAATAATTTATTTACATTTTAAAAAATATATATCACGTTATACCAATTTTTTCTTTATATATACTCTTTGTTACACTTAAAAGTCGCTATAGAAACTATCAATTAGAAACCAATTTATCTCTTGTTTTGTTTGAAAAAAAAACGTTTCGCATAATCTAATGATTCAAAACTAATATTCTTCAACGAAAAAAATATTATACCCTTGCAATACTGGCTTGACTACAGCTAAATGAAAGGGTTTCAGCTTATACCCTTCAATTCCTTGAATGTGCTAAATTAAAATTAATGATAGCAATTGTATAGCCAAAGTTTTGTTATTTGTTTGATGTCCATTTATGCAAATTGACTCTTCAAACAAATGTTCTTCAAGAAGAAAAAAGAAACAACTTTATTTTTTTAATATTGACTGATTTTGTGATGTTTCTTTCTCTAGCATGTATGTTTACTTTATTATATATGTAAGTAAACTTTTATTTAGTTTTATAAACTCTTTTTGTTATTTAGATAAACATAGACGTGTACCTTATATATTATATTTATTTTAAAAGAATTTCATTTTATTCAAATCTAGCTACAGTATTTCAAAGAACTATACTTATAAGATTTTAAATGTGAAAGAGTTTTATAGTTATATGGAGTAGTTTTTTTTTTGCTAGAGGATAAGTAGTATTTAAATAATTATAAAAAATAACAAAAATTCCTAACATGATTGCATATGATCATTAATCGAATTAAGTATGATAACATGATAAAAAAAGATAAATTTTAATTTAAATTTAAATTCGAATTTTAGTACGTTATCTATAAATTCAAAATTATCTTTTAATTCAAATATTAATATATATATATATATATATATATATATATATATATATATATATATATATTTGTATTTAACTAAAATAGTCAAATATAGAATAAAGTTACCATAAACTATTGATATTTATTAGCTTGCCACTTGACTTAACCATAATGTCAATTATATATGGTAACTTTCTTGCTTTAATATATATACATATAGATTCTCCTTCTCTTAATTTATTTTTTTTTCTTTATCTTTGTTATTCACTTTTTTAATACAATGCCATTTTATTATTTATTTTTAAATTGTATATTTGCTTCCTTTGACTTTTCTGGATCTTCAAATTTTATTTGGTTGGAAGTTTAATTATTTTCTATTTTATCCATCTAATGTTATTTTATTAATTTCAAAAAATAAAATAAAAAATAGAGTGATGCACCAAAGACGTAATATTTATCATCTACATGTAGGTTGACGGGGCGTATCACATATTCATTTATGCATAAAGAGATCTTTTAAACTGAATTGAATTAATTCAAAATGGATCAAACCCAACCGAATTAATTTAAAAACGGATCGAATCGATTGAATTTACACCCTAATTAGATCTCCTTCACTAGTTGTCGGTTTGTATTAAAATAGTCACACTCATAGCCATCAAATCCTAGATCCGCCTATGTGTCAACTTATGTTTTATTCAACAAACTTATAAAAGGGTGATGGGGATCGGAAGAAGAAACATTTTTAATCCTGAGAAATTTTTCGAGTACGAGTATTTCTAATATATATTATTAAGTCGTGACATACACGGAACAGTTTTTTACTCGAGACATTATGAAATGCATGTCTTTGGGTCCTTATAAGAAGACATGACCAGTGGCTTATCTAGCAATATACAACATGCCATAGATATTGTGCAATTAAATTTGATGCCCAATTAAAGGTCCACATTCTGAAACTTAGCTGATCTTTATATTTATGAGTACCGAATTGATTGTAAGTTGTAATATATTATTTTTGTGGGACTATGTCATTTATTGGGGTTTTGAAAGCCGAGATAGCGGTCAGAGAGCTTACTCTTCTTCAAAATTGGTCTCTTTAAATAGTTGACTGTCACCACTTGTTGATGGCTGCAGTTAGCTTTGATTGACTATGTGAAGACTCACAAATTCATGTATTTTTTGACCTTTTCTCGAAGGTCACAGCTAGTGTAACTGAGGTTGTCAAAATAAGAACGACCCTACGGCTCAACAAGTTTGACGGCCTAAAGTCAAATTTTACTGGGAGACTTTATTTTTGTAAAAAATTCTTATATGTTTTTACTTGAAGTAAAATTTTCTAGGTTTTTGAGAGTAAAATTTTTAGTAGTTTTTTAGATAAACTATTTAATCTTTCATGTGACACTATTGATCTTAGGTAATAGAGCTTGATTCAAGAAGTTGATAATTTTATATTAAAATATTTTTTGATGTTTCAATATATATACTTGTTACAATGATGAAAACCCGAGAAAAAACAAAAAACGAATAAAAATGGAGTTTAAAAGTTTATTACTCATTTTCTAATGATAAATATAATCCTTTTTTTTTATATACAAAATATTTAATTGTTCTACTTTAGAAATGCTTAATATTTTCTTAAAAAAATTTGGGGCCTGATCACCAGAAGGGTCATGGTGGGATGGATATGTTCTCTTTTTTTTTTTAACTGGAGATATTCGATTTGAGTATTTGGAATGAAAAAAAAAAGCGGTTCCCACTTTAATGGACTCTACATATTACGAATTTGAATTAATCAATGTTCAATTCTTTTCTTGCACTTTATATGAATGACTTGGCTCTTAGACAAGAATGGAGTTACTATTACTAAGAGGTCGTAGGGTGTATAAAAATAATGCTGAATAATGTATATTAATAATGCAATGATTAGTAATGCATGAGTTAGTAATGTAAGTATTAGCTATGTAGAGGTTATTTCTTATCCATTGTTTGGTGTGGTATATTAAAAATTAAAATCCAATGCATAATTTTTAAGAAAATTGTTTGTTTACAAAAATGCCCTCCATATTCTTTAGCTTTAAAGGACTTTAAGGATAATTTGGCCTTTAACCATGCTAATGCATGCATTAATAGCCTTGGTATTGCTAATACCATGGTTTACTATGCATTAACTATACATAGGATATTACCAAATATGATGTATAACTAATACTTGTATTAGTTATACATATGTTGAAAAAGTATACCAAACAAGATTTTACTAATAATACTCAAAGCTAATGCATGCATTATTTTCTCTAATGTACTCTACCAAACGACCTCTAAGTTTATTACTACTTCAATAATTTGGTCATGCTTGGGAACCTTATAGTGTTTTAGATAGTCATGTTGTACCTACCGTGTAATAATCGTACCTAGTAATGATAAAATCTTCCTCTTCATAAATAAATAAATAAAAAAGAATTTGTCTGGATCTAAAAATAGCTAAGAACTTTACATGCTATATGCATAAATTTATCTTTTCGGTAAATCGTAGTGAATTCTTGCATTTCGTTTAGGGACTAGGGCTGATCTTTAACATATCTAACCCAAAACCTGGATAATTCAAAACATCGAAGGGGTTCAGTATTCACTCTTTCATTTCTTCGAAATGACCATCAAGCAAAAAAAAAAAAAAAAAAAAGAAGGTTACAAATCTTCGATGCCTTTTAATATTTCTGCACTAAGTCTGTTCTTGCACTTTGTATATGAATAACCTAAATCTATATAGAGTAAAATCAATGGAATACTACTTTCCTTATAATACATGGAGTATATTTTTTTAATAATAAATATATTACTTTCCTTATAATACATTTATTATCAAGGATGATCACGAACATTTTAAAGAATTGGATACACCGGTTATAAAAAGAAATAGTAAGTGAATAGTAATATTTAGCAAATACTAAGTTAATCTTATTGCAAATATAAAGTTTTATCTGTTAGTCAAAAAACCACTTTTATTTACTTAATTACTATGTCTTTATCATGATCCACATATGATAAAATTCCTCTTTGTAGATCACAGAAGCATCTAACATTATAAAACTTTTGTATAATCCATTCAACTTCTTTGCTCACTCTGTTGCGGCACTAGCTCTGATCTTTAACATATCTACCCCAAAACCAGTGCCGCTCCCACACTTGATGCATGGAATTCAAAGCAACACCTTTGGTCTCTGGCATAAACATCACTATAAAAATGGTCATAACAGCAATCCAACCAGCAAAGAATAAGAAAGCCCCATACTTGAAGTGACAAAGCATTGCCAAAAATGTTTGAGACAGAACGAATGTGGTTGCAAAGTTCATAGCCACACTTATGCTCTGCCCCGTTGATCGAATGTTTATCGCAAATATTTCGCTTGGAATGAGCCAACTTAGAGGACCCCATGACCAACCAAAACCAGCACCATAGATGCACATCAGGGCAAGTACTAAGGCAGCATATTGCTTGGTTATGTGTTTGCTTCCATTTTCACCAATTGAAGCTGCAAGTGTAGAAGCAATTGCTACCTTCACCAACATTAAGCCAATCATGTAATTAGCATAAGGATCATCTAAGTTATACACACTGGCGGTACAAATATTTTTCTGATACAAGTATAATTTTATATCTACTCTATTTTTTACCATATCAAATTTGTTAAAAGCTGGCACTTATATGTTATTACATGTCACTTTAACTTGATAGTGCAACAAAACAATACATCGTCAGCTTATAGAAGTTGAGACTCTCTAAGAATTTAACTTGTATACATGGTTATAGTAGGTTATTACTCTATTTTTCAGGTTACCTTATCTGACTTGTTATGAAAAATTACATATTGTTGTAAGCCAATTTAATCTGATGATGTAAACAATTTATACACTATCGATGCACAAAACATATTAACTCATCAACTAATTATTGCTTGAGTTTTATCTTGGATATTTGGGTGCATAACACGTTGTCTCAGTTGGCTATTAGTTAAGCACGCACCTGGCAAAAGAGCATTTGTACTCCACCCAGTATGAAGAGAAATCTCCGACCAAAGCGATCAACAATACCAGTAGAGACAAGGATTGAACCAAGATTGACTAATCCAAGTATAACAGCACCGAGTAGAGCCGAGTTATTCCCAAAACCGACTGATCGAAAAAGAACAGGGGCGTAGAATGCAATGATATTAATCCCAGTCATTTGCTGGAAAAATGGAATGGCAATGGACATGACCAAATGAGGCCGATGTTGTCTTTTAAAGATTGTTACAAAAGGCTCTTCCTTTGAAGCTCTTGCAATTTCACATGATTTAATAAGATCAGCTAACTCAGCTTCAATTTCAGTGTTGTTATTGGTTCCTCGAACTTTTGCTAGAGATTGTTTTGCCTGCTCCAATTTTCCACGCTCAACTAGGCTGCTAGGTGTGTCTGAAATGAGAAGGGCACCTGCACCCAAAAGTGTGACTTAGTGTCAATGCAGCATAATAAATAGAAGAATTAACTCAAATAGCCGTCCATCCAACCGCTTAAACTAAAATTAGCTGGTAGAGTTATAATATATGCATAGTTCATGTATTATATAGGTATAGTTGTGTATAATTAATATATTTTCTATGTACATGGCTAAAAAGATAAACAGTAAATATGGCCGGCTATTTGTGTAAAGATTCATTGTTTTTTATGAAGAATCGTGGTTCAAATTTCTGGAGAAATTAAAAGAGAAAATTACCTTCTATAGCCCCTCAAAATTTTAATTGCCCATGTTTTGGGCCACTTACAAAAAATGGCCCTTCCCCAAACATATTGCATATAGTAGCCGAAAGGAACGTGCATGACAACACAAGTGCCTGTAGCTCAGTGGATAGGGTGTGTATTTCCTAAGTTGAAGGTCACAAGTTTGACCCCTACTTGGCGCGATAGAGCAACCCTTTTTTGCCTTTTTAAATTGTATTTTGTACTTCTGGATCTAATAATATTAGCTAAGAATTGAATGAAATATGTAATGCATGTCATATACGAAATGTCTATTTTGTATATTTTTTGTATAATAACATTCTATTTTGTATATTTTTTGCATAGTGACAGTCTATTTTGTAGTATAGTTTTCGTATAGTAACAGTCTATTTTGTATAGTGACAGTCTATTTTATATATTTTTTGTATAGTAACAGTCTATTTTGTATAGTGACAGTCTATTTTGTATATTTTTTGTATAGTAACAGTCAATTTTGTATATTTTCTGTATAATGACAGTCTATTTTTGTATATCTATTGTATACAAATTGTATAATGATAGTCTATTTTGTATAATTTTTGTATAGTGACAGTCTATTTGTATATATTTTAACTTTATGCATAGTTATCTCCTCTCATCTTCCTCTCATTAAGAGACCAGCCACCGGCATCCACGACCTCACAGTTGCCGAAAATGGTAACAAGATTGCCGGAGTTTTAAAGTTTCAGGCAAAGATCTTCAAAATATTAATTTCATATTCAAAGAAACTATAAGAGAAAATCAGAGAAAGAAGACAAGACCATGAGAGTCGTGGTTGGCAGAGTTGCTTCTTCAACGACGAGGACACCGACATCCATGGCCTCACAGTCACCAAAAATGGTAACCACAATATTATAAAAACAGTAAAAATTGTGAATCAATCAATTAATTATGTCACAAAACACAAACTAATGGAATTTAGAAAAACCAGCACAAAATTGAAATTGAAAAAAAAAATATACTAGGTAGATTCTGGTACTACGGTACTATGTTCTGGAGCTGGTTCGAAAATGTAATGTGTTTGTGGTTCAAAAGTGGTTTCTTGATTATGGGGATGGTCAAAGTTGTAGTCTTTAACAGGTTCTTGAGATCTATAGTTATAGAAATTTATGGATTTGATGCGTTGAAGAATAGAAGGAGATCTGGTGAGTTTAGTGGGTTGTTGCTCTTGTTGTTGTTGTGAGTGATTTTGTGAGTAACCTTGTTCTTGTTGGTGTTGTTCTTGTTTTGGAGGGTGATTTTGTTTTTGGTTAGCTAAGGAAGAAGTAAAAGCAATGGTACCAATCATGACATTGAGAAGAACAAAAAGGACAGTAGGAGTGTGGCATAAAATTGACGGCGTGAGAGAGAAGAAGAAAGACAGTAAGGAAGAAAGATAGGGATGGGAGGCGACGGCTAGCGCTTGTCATTATTTTTAGGCTATAACTTGTATGAGTCAATTTGTGGGCTACCGGTTGGAATTTGTTTTGCCCGATGGGCTATAAATGAAGCTCTCTCTAATTAAAAAACGCTAAGTGCAACATATACACGGTTCCTTGTACTCATGGAAAATACCATATGGGCAGCGAAATAGTTGAGGTGCGAACAAGTTGGTCCAGATGCCACTATTATATGTAAAAGAGGAAATGAACAAAAATAAATGAGAAGTGCACCTATGGTCATTGTCGCGGCTGGAACAACGGCCAGGCCGAGGGAGAGGCGCCATCCCCAGCTGAGCTTAGAGGTGGCATAGTTTATGCAATTCGCAGTAACAACACCAAGGCCTATGAAGAATTGGAAGCCTGTGCTGAATGCACCACGCCATTTTGAAGGTGCCATTTCTGAGAGATATACAGGAGTAGCCTTCAAAGTGATACATATAATTAAAAAGAAAGTTAAATTACTACATATTTAGTTCACGGAAAGACAGGATTGTGTCTAGAAAGAGTAGGCTGGGGAAGAGGCCTAAAACGCATAATATTCTCACCCCACTTTGTTTAACAAGTGTTAATTTTCCAATTTACTATAAACTCTATCTTTCGCTACCTGGTTAGTAAAGCCAACACCAAAGCCTAGCAAAATGCGGCCCAAAATGAGCATAGAAATATTTTGAGCAGCACCATTCATTGCAGCACCAGCAAAGAAAGTGCAGCCTCCTACTACCATTATGTTTCTCCGTCCTATGGCTTCCGTGAGGCGACCAGCTACGAGAGACGCCACCAAGCCAGCAATGTAGAGTGATGAAGTAAACGCTGTTAAAACCTCGCTGTCGTACACACAATACACGTTTGTTTCAGCACCGGATAATGCTGCTTTCTTCAAAATTGATGGGAAGAACTTTTCAAGGAATGGCTTCATTGTTGTCACTCCTCCTGATGTGTACAAATAAAATTAAAGGGATTGAGTATTTGTGAATATATATGGCTTACACAGCATAGAAATTACGAGTCCGTATTGGAAATGGTCAGTTCTCTTTATGTACACTCATTTTTTTTTAATTTAGTTTATATATATATCAGGATGATACTCTAGTTCACAAAGGAATGACACAACGTCAAGACAGTTGTTCCTATAATTTCCTGGAAAGCTGTTTACCTGAAATGAAAATGTCTCTTCTCTTTCCTTGAATATGGATAATCTATAGTTATTTTAGAGTTTAGTATGACTTTATAGTGTTACACTAGTACTATGTAAAAGTTAAATATGATGAGTTAACTTCTATACAGAGAGTACATAAATTTTTACACTCTAAAAGATAATTACAGGTACCCAACCATAAAAAGTGAAATTAGTAAGACGGAAAATAAAACAAATTACTTCAACATACAATAATAGTGTAAATTTTATATATACTCTGTATAGAAAGTCAAATCAAATGATAATTAATCCTCCTTCATACAGACGTTTTCATAAGAAACACTGTTGATCATGAGCTAGACCCCTAACACAAAAATTGGAGTGGAATAAAAAAAAAAATTGAAAAAGTAAACACTTACCTGAAATTCCAATGTCAAATCCAAAAATGAGGCCACCTGATGCAGCAACAATGCTAGTGATGACAACAGCGAATGTTATCTTCCCATTAAAGCGGTTATCGCTATCTTGTCCCTCAACAGACATGCCCTCAATTGCCATTTTTGCTTCTCAGCTACTTGAAGAGATTGAAAACAATGTCTTACAGAGTTTAATTATATTTCCTATATATAGTCTACGGAGTGAGTAGTTTCACATATATATGAACACAAAGTTATCCACTAAAAGTAAGAAGTTGCTAATTAATGGCGTATAGAAACAGAACATGTGCCATCTAGGTCAATAAGTTAATGAACTAGTTATAAGTATCTTGACGTTTTAAACATTGTTATAAATGGAAGCGATGAAGGAATTTCTGGTGAGTTTTAGTTCTCTGCATTTCCTCTTCTGTTTGTTTAATTAGTACGCAGCAGAACTGCAAGAGAAGGGTAGGTAAGAGGAGTAAAGACTAAATTTAGCATATTTTTTAATTCTTCTCGAAATATCCAGTGCTCTTGACCATGCTTAATGGTCCAACATTTGGAATATTATTTGCGATGAATGGGGTTAGGTTAATTATAAAATTTCTGAAGGAAAAAAAATAAAGAGCAATAAAAATTTAGTTAGTTGTTGAGTTTAATCCAGAGGAATAAAAGTTAGCAAAACTCATGCTCCTGCATAGGTTCAGGAACAGTCGGAAAGCAACAAAAAGTGCAGCAACTTGAATTTTAGTTGAGGCTAATGCACTTCAATGAATTAATGTGATTAGGACAATTATCCATTTTCTGAATAAAAAAAAAAAAAAGAAAAAAAAAAGAAGGATAAGCGGAAAATTTAAAGTTAATGCGAGAGAGATTTAGTGAGTTGCTGAATAACAGAAGAAGATGCACAAGCGGAAAAAGTTCTGAATTTGGAGATGTCCACTTACACAGAAAAATGATGGTGGGACGAATTTATCCATATAAACAATAGTGACTCTGTCACTTGGCTTGAAGCAATTATTCCTTCCCAATAATAATTTTTTCTGCAGTAGTAAAATATTTCCTGGCTCTAGAGATTACTACTTAGCAAAACTCTGATCCTAAACTTGTTGAAATTAGCTCCTTGTTAATGTTGAAGTTTGGCAAAATGCCAAAGTCCCACATTGGTTGGGAGTTAAGTTTGGAAGGGATTTTTCCCCTATAAAAGAAGGCCTAATGTTTAGGATTGAAACACACCTCTCATTTGCCTTCTCATCTGTTTAAGGCATTTGTATCTTCTCTCTTTAGTATTATTTCACTTGTATTTTTGGAGTGGAATAAAATATTTGGTTGTGTCCGAGGAGTAGGCAAAATTAGCCGAACCTCGTAAATTCTGGTGTTCCCTTTATTATTGCTTTATTGTCTTATTTATTATTTGGTGGTTGTCATAATTTTTGGTATAGTAGTTGTGACTTATTCACACTCTATACATTTGGCTTCCGCAACAATTGGTATCAGAGCCAAGGTACTGTCTAAGTATGCTCTGTGGTTGCAGCATAGTCTGATCTTCCACATCAGAAAAGATTTATCTTGGTAACTGAGTCAAGGTTCTGTCTGAGTATGCTCTGTAGTTGCAGCTTAGTCTGATCTTCTACATCAGAAAGGAAATAATCTTGATTTGTGTCGTCAGCTATTAAATAATATTTGTGTCAAATATGGGGGACAATAAACAAGAAGAATCTACATCAAGTGTCAACAATACGTCATCATTGGCATCTTCGCTTATGACAAGAATTGTGTCAAATGCGAAATTTGCGGTAGAAATTTTTGACGGGTCCGGACATTTTGGGATGTGGCAAGGCGAAGTTCTAGATGTTCTTTTTCAACAAGGGCTAGATCTGGCCATTGAAGAAAAGAAACCAGATGTTATTGGAGAAGAAGATTGGAGAATTATCAACCGTGTTGCTTGCGGTACCATTCGATCCTGCCTTGCTAGAGAGCAGAAATATCCATACACAAAGGAAACTTCTGCAAGTAAATTATGGAAAGCACTGGAGGATAAATTTTTGAAGAAAAACAGTCAAAATAAATTGTACATGAAGAAGAGACTGTTTCACTTCACCTATGTTCCTGGTACCACGATGAATGAACATATCACCAGTTTCAATAAGTTGGTCACAGATTTGCAAAATATGGATACAACTTATGATGATGGTGACTTGGCCTTAATGTTGTTGGCGTCACTTCCTGATGAGTACGAGCACCTTGAAACTACTCTACTCCATGGAAATGACGAAATTTCTCTCAGAGAAGTTTGTTCAGCTTTGTACAGCTATGAACAAAGAAAGCGAGAAAAACAGAAGGGCGGAGAAGGAGAAATACTGTTTGTGAGGGGTCGTCCTCAAAATCAAACGAGGACAAAGAAGGGAAGATCCAAGTCAAGATCCAGACCCAGCAAAGATGAATGTGCCTTTTGTCGAGAAAAAGGGCACTGGAAGAAAGACTGTCCGAAGTTGAAGAATAAGGCCAAACATAACAATGGAAAGGCCATTATGGATTCAAATGTAGCTGATTGTGATGATTCAGACTTCTCATTAGTTACAACAGAGTCATCAACATCATCAGACATATGGTTGATGGACTCGGCTTGTAGCTATCATATGTGTCCCAATAGGGACTGGTTCATGGAATTTCAAGAAGGAGAATATGGAGTCATCCACACAGCGGATAACAGCCCTCTTACCTCATATGGCATTGGTTCAATACGATTAAGGAACCATGATGGAATGATCAGAACATTGATAGATGTTCGATATGTACCGGATTTGAAGAAGAATCTCATCTCTGTGGGAGCCCTAGAATCAAAAGGGTTCAAAATCATTGCAGAAAATGGAGTGATGAGAGTATGCTCCGGTGCACTAGTGGTAATGAAGGCTAATCGGAAGAATAATAATATGTACCGCTATCGTGGCAGTACAGTTATTGGGACAGCGACAGTAACATCCAGTGACGACAAAGAGGCAGAAGCAACCAAGCTATGGCACATGCGCTTGGGACATGCTGGAGGAAAATCCTTGAAAACTCTATCAGATCAAGGATTGTTAAAAGGATTAAAGGCTTGCAACTTGGAGTTTTGTGAGCATTGTGTCAAAGGGAAACAGACAAGGGTTAAATTTGGTACAGCGATCCATAATACTAAAGGCATTTTGGATTATGTACACTCTGATGTTTGGGGTCCTTCCAAAACACCTTCATTGGGTGGGAAGCACTATTTTGTAACCTTTGTTGATGATTTTTCTCGAAGAATGTGAGTGTATACAATGAAAAACAAAGATGAAGTGCTGGAAATTTTTCTCAAATGGAAGACGATGGTGGAGAATCAAACAGGCAGGAGGATCAAGTGTATTCGCACAGACAATGGAGGTGAATACAAAAATGATCATTTCAATAAGGTCTGTGAAAATGATGGCATCGTCCGACACTTCACTGTTAGACATACACCACAACAGAATGGAGTGGCAGAACGTATGAACCGGACCTTGCTGGAGAAGGTACGGTGTATGTTGTCCAATGCTGGCTTGGGCAAAGAATTTTGGGCTGAGGCAATTACATATGCATGTCACCTCATTAATCGTCTACCATCTGCTGCTATTGATGGCAAAACACCATTTGAAAAATGGTACGGAAAACCTGCTGTAGATTATAACTCTTTGCACGTGTTTGGCTCAACTGCATATTATCATGTGACGGAGTCAAAATTGGATCCAAGGGCAAAGAAGGCTATTTTTATGGGAATTACTTCTGGAGTCAAAGGATATCGCTTATGGTGCCCTATGACAAAGAAAGTAATATTCAGCAGAGATGTTACCTTTGATGAATTTGCTATGGTAAATAAGGTAACAGAAGATACCAAACAAAATGAAGGTGCTTCTAAGCAGGTGGAGTTTGAGGGAAAATTTATTTTTCCTACACAAGAAGCAGAGGAGGAAACAAATGAAGATTACCCTCTGGAAGGAGAGCCAGTAGAGGAGATTCCAACTCAGGAATCTCAACAACAACTTGAATCAATAGCAACCAACAGGCCAAAAAGAACAATAACGAAACCTGTTCGTCTCATAGAGACGGTTGCTTGTGCAACCTCAATTGTAGCTGATGATGTTCCTACTACTTATAAAGACGCTGTCCAAAGTTCAGAAGAAGATAAGTGGAGGATTGCCATGAATGATGAAATACAGTCCCTTCATCAGAATCATACATGGAGATTGGCCAATCTCCCGAAGGGAAAGAAAGCAATTGGGTGCAAATGGGTATTTGCAAAGAAGGAAGGATTTCCTAACCAAGTAGATGTTCGCTACAAAGCAAGATTGGTGGCCAAAGGATATGCTCAAAAGGAGGGAATTGATTACAATGAAGTGTTTTCTCCAGTTGTAAAACATTCCTCCATTAGAATTATGTTGGCTTTGGTAGCACAATTGGATTTGGAACTAGTTCAGATGGATGTAAAAACTGCGTTTTTACATGGAAACTTGGAGGAGGAAATCTACATGACTCAGCCAGAAGGATTCAAAGTTGCTGGAAAAGAAAATATGGTGTGCAAACTTGAAAAATCGTTGTACGGATTGAAACAATCTTCTAGACAATGGTACAAGCGATTTGACGAGTTTATGTTGCGGCAAGGGTACAAGAGAAGCAAATACGATCATTGTGTGTATTTACACAAGCTTAAAGATGGTTCCTTTGTATATCTTCTCCTATATGTTGATGATATGTTGATAGCTTCCAAGAATTCGGAAGAAATTGATAAGTTGAAGATTCAACTGAAGAAGGAGTTCGAGATGAAGGATTTGGGTGAGGCAAAGAAAATTCTTGGCATGGAGATAATTAGAGATAGACGTTCAAAGAAACTCTATTTATCTCAAAAGGAATATTTGAAGAGAGTACTTCAACGTTTTGGCATAGATGATAAGACTAAGCCAGTTAGTACTCCACTTGCTTCCCATTTTAAGCTAAGTACTACTATGTCGCCAATGGATGAAGCTGAACGAGAGTATATGTCAAAGGTACCATACGCAAATGTTGTTGGTAGCTTGATGTATGCAATGGTTTGCACAAGGCCTGACATTTCACAAGCTGTTGGAGTTATTAGCAGATATATGCACAATCCAGGGAAGGAGCATTGGCAAGCTGTGAAGTGGATTCTACGGTATATTCATAATACTGTAGATGTCGGGTTAGTTTTTGAGCAGGAAGACAATCAGTCTGTAGTTGGATATTGTGACTCAGATTTTGCGGGTGATATGGACAAACGAAGATCAACTACTGGTTATGTGTTTACTTTTACAAAGGCACCAGTTAGTTGGAAGTCTACTTTGCAGTCAACAGTTGCTTTGTCTACAACAGAGGCAGAGTACATGGCTATTACAGATGCTGTGAAAGAGGCAATTTGGCTTCAAGGATTGCTAAAGGAGCTTGGTGTTGAACAAAAAGGTATCACAATTTTTTGTGATAGTCAAAGTGCTATTCAATTAGCGAAGAACCAAGTTTATCATGCAAGGACGAAGCACATTGATGTTCGGTATCATTTCGTACGAGAAATCATAGAAGAAGGTGGAGTCACGGTGAAGAAAATTCATACTACAGAGAATCCTGCTGATATGCTGACAAAGGTGGTGACTGCGGTCAAGTTTCAACATTGTTTGGATTTGATCAACATTGTTAAACACTGAAGATTGAAGATGAAGACACAACCAAAATTTGTTATTGAGAGAGAATTGAAAATGTGGAATTTTGCCAAGGTGGAGATTTGTTGAAGTTTGGCAAAATGCCAAAGTCCCACATTGGTTGGGAGTTAAGTTTGGAAGGGATTTTTCCCCTATAAAAGAAGGCCTAATGTTTAGGATTGAAACACACCTCTCATTTGCCTTCTCATCTGTTTAAGGCATTTGTATCTTCTCTCTTTAGTATTATTTCACTTGTATTTTTGGAGTGGAATAAAATATTTGGTTGTGTCCGAGGAGTAGGCAAAATTAGCCGAACCTCGTAAATTCTGGTGTTCCCTTTATTATTGCTTTATTGTCTTATTTATTATTTGGTGGTTGTCATAATTTTTGGTATAGTAATTGTGACTTATTCACACTCTATACATTTGGCTTCCGCAACAGTTAATACAGTAGTAAAAATGGTTCAAAAGGAAATATTTAAGACTCAAAACCAAAAGACTAATAAGTCATGTTTGCATAGGTTCTAGAAGAGTGGAAAAGTGCAGGAACTTGAATTTCTCGAAAGAAGCAGCAGAAAATCAAAGACATTTGTTTCTCATGTGATATCTGTTTAAAAAGAGGCTTTTTATGCATCTCATGTGATATCTGCTTTAAAAGCGGCTTTATGCAAACATGTCAGTTTAATGAGAATTGAGATGTTAGTTTGTTTGTTACATAATCGTCTCTCTTGTCTACTTATATCAATTTTTTCTTCGTGTCATTTTTCTAAATTGGCTATTTATAAGCACCCTGACAACACAAAATACTAGTCCCAGTAATAATTTTGCCATGGACCTTTTCATCAAATTACTTACTTCACAACTACTTGGTTTCAAAGGCATTTCCATACATTCCTTACATATCACGGATTTATAGCTGGCCGTAGATTGGGGTTTATTTGATGAGTAGGTGGCATTATTGACCTTGATTTCGGAGTTTCAACCAGACAAGAGCTTGCTAGCTTGATAGTAAAAACCAAAATGATAAGTTACGTGTCTTTTGTTTTGATGATCTAACAAACTTCATGAAAGAACCAGATAGGGAACCTGATACAATTGGTTCCTTCGCGTTTAGAGCAACAAGTCAAATGTCTGGTTCAATTCTCAATGAAATCAGATAAGGACTGTTAAATTTGATGCATTGTACACGTAACAGTATAGGAGCACTGTTGAAGCATGTTGTGTGTATCGGACACTCCTTGCATCATCTTTGATGACCTCACTCATATATTATCAACATGAAGCAAGGGATTCCCCACACACTTGCAAAAACCTAAATATTGACTACTATCGAGTGTGCAACCGCCTTCATTCTCTTCAAAGCATTGAAGAACAAAGTAGCAACATAACAAAGGACCAGATCCCAATATTGATTACGTCGTGTGTCCTTTAGTATTGTTGTGTCTTTGTATTGTGTTATTAAATTGTAATTTCTATACAACTTTTGAGAAGCATTCATAGGACACCCGTTAAACCATTATTCTTATGGTTATGTTGACTAGAGTTTATCAAGTGGTAGTTTCGTAATAGAGTTATTACAAAGAGGCTTATAATATAATTATTGTGAATAGGTGAGAGATTAAGAGTTTAATTTCTAGATTGCAATAGGTTGTAATCTAAAGTTTGCTCGGTTAGTGAAGTTAATATACTACTAGTGTAGGTTGTGATTTTTAATCCCTTGAGCTGAGAGTTTTCCTGTATTTTATCTCGAATTTTTCTGTAGCTTTAGTCAAAGTACCCAAAATCGTTTGACAATATCCAGTACGGAACGCACACCCCCACACACACCTATGTCGTGTCGACATGAGTGCGGCGGGGATTTTGAAGAGTCCGTGCAACATATATCACAGCTAACTCTTTCCAGATATGAAGTCTGACAGAAAAATGAAACGACTGTCAGGCAAAAGGTATAAACCTAGCGTGACTTCAGTAATTGTGGATTTTCTTATCCTCACAGATATAGGTTTTGAAGTTAGGTAGATCTGAACACAATCCCAAGCCAGCTAACTGATATTAGGTGATGATGCTGGTTATACAAAAGCTTCACTAAAAGGCATATTTGCAGAACTCCACTTACAGAGATACTTTATCACTTGGCTTGAAGCAATTATTCTTTCCCATTAGTAATTTCCTATAGTACCAAAATCCCTCTGTTCTAATATTTCCTGGCTCCAGAGAAGCACACCTCAGCAAAAACTCTTATTCTGGACATCAAAACTCAAGGCGAAAGAACAAAATGGTGCGGAAACTTGAATTATCGACATCAACTCAACGCGAAAGAAGCAGAAAAATCAAAGATATTTGCTTCTCTACTAACTCCATATCAGGGATTATATAGCTAGCCTTACATGGGGGTTTTATCTATGATGAGTACGTGGGCGCGAATCCATTGATGATAACTTATGAGAGATGAAGTGCATTGTTGGCCTCGATTTCGGAGTTTCAACCAAACAAGAGCTTGCTAGATTGATGATAAAAATCAAAACCTGTTTTACTCTATCATCAGGATATGGAAGGCGTTCATCCAGCAAATCGCTAAGCTGCACATGATCTCTAGTCGATGAATATGCTAGCAGAGTAATGCATTCCCCGAGATGATTTCCTTTGATTATCTCCAATGCTAATACTCCAAACTCTAAAGCTATATACATCACACATTTCTGTAACCTTCATTGTATATGCGAGCTCTAAAACAATGCAATTTCCAAAAAGTATAACAATATAAATGAGTACATGAGATAAAAACAGTATAGAGTGTGTGGCTATATATAGTTCATGAAGTTATAAAGAAGGGATAAAAAGTTAGATCTTACCAGGTGCAACATAACCATATGTGCCTGCAAGCGTTGTGCAATTGGACGAGCCTGGCTTGAGAAGCTTAGCTATTCCAATATCGGAAACACAAGTGATCACGCCCAACTATGCCTTATAAAAAGGACCCTGCGGACGTTGCAAATATAACCTGAGTATTCTGCCCAGAGTCGAATCCACAAAGAGTTAACCTATCAATCACTATCTTTAGACCCACTAAACTCTTGAGAACCAATTTCCCCAAACGTTTGAATCACAGTAGATGGTGTCTTCATTGCAAGTAAATAAACAGTTGTAAACTAAGGATGCTAAGGTTGTAAACAATAATGAGAAAACGCTAAGGTAATGACTTCCCTTATTGATGGAATCCCTTCTGTTTATGCTTCATACAAATTGACCAACACCTCTCTATCAATCATGAACGCTCATCTTACCGTAAATCTCTCCCGAGTAATCACAGTAATATACTCAATGCACTCTCCTGAGATACACTAGCTAGCTCTAATTAACACGGTTCACTTTAGATTGCACTCAAGACTTCGTTATCCCTAATCCCGCCTTTAAACCCATAGTTATAGATCCCTCTTATGCTTTGGGAGTGATGTTGTTCAACAATAACCTAAATATGCACTCCCTCCCGAGTTATGCACACTAAATAGGCACAACTAATTGAGGATCCTGTCAATTAACTACAACATGCACAAAGTTGAACAAATAAAGATTGAGACTAGCAATTTGTATTCACATAAACAAGAAGTTCATCCCCCAATAGGTTCCATCAAAACCTTAGACAAAGGATTTAGCTACTCATAACTATGGGTAAATAAACTAAAATAACATTCATCATAAAACTTGCAAAAAAAATCAAAGAAAAGAAGAAAGATGTTTTGGGTGATCTCTCACAATTGTTTTTCCTTGCCAAAATACTCTCCAAATCAATACATGCCTCTCTTGGGCGAAGTCTAATGTTTAAAATAGGGTTTTGGGCTAAAAATATCGTGTTTTGCACTTTAGTCCCTGAAGTTCTCCGCCTCCGCCGCGGTTCTGCCGCGGTCGCGGCCAAACATGCTCTCTGATTCTCACTTTGTCTGTAGCCATCTTTTACCTCGGTCGCGGTGGAACCGCGACAGCCCTCTTTCAGTTCTGACTTGAGCTGTTTTGTGTGGTTTACTTGACGGAATTTTACGATCGGCCTCTTTTTCTCCATATTTGGTCCCAAAAGTACTTCAAAACCTTCTCTGGTCATATATAACCTGCAAAGCATGAAAAACACTAATAAGAGCAATTTGTTATCACTTTTATCATCCAAACTATACAAGAAGGTGGTTATCTAGGGCCTAATTATAGTTAAATTCACCCATTATCAACACCCCACACTTAAACCTTTGCTCGTCCTCGAGCAAGTTAAACCACACTTCTAGGCCTAATCGTTCGATGCATTACCCAATTTTTTTTTATGCCACACTCGCCATTATGAAGGAACAACCTAAGCAGTGCAACAGTCACGCCTCAGATGAAGACTCTAACACCATGACACACTCATGCTCACTCTAGTTACTCTAACAGAGGTGAAAACTCACCTTTTCTTCCTGAGTCACATGCCCTCACATCATAATTCTGAGAGAAGTTCCACACACATAAAATTCAAGCAACAAGGAACCAAAGATAGGAAGAATTCACTCACTCTCAGCAAAGAACATTCACATGCCACACAGACACACCATAAGCTTGCCCCTAGTGTAGTACTCTACTAATCGAGCTATTCAGTCAAAGATCAAGAGGTCTTTATTTGGTTGTAATGTAGGCTAAGGGACGGGTAGGATATATTTGGATATAGTGACTAGCCTGCCTAAGCACTTTTACTACACACTTCCTTTTATTTCAATTTTCATGCTCAGCCCACTCGTTCTTCCACATTTTAGTTCATAGGTGACCCCCACTTTTCTTTAGGTGCAATTGTTTTTTTTTCTTTTTTTTTTTGAGACTTTTACAAATCCATTGCACCATTCAAGTATTTCTTTCCTGATTCCCCTTTTTCCTACTTCCTTACCACCCCACACTTTGACTTTTGTATGTTCTTTAGTAATTCAAGTGCTTCTAGGAGGTACAGGTTCAAACAGTCAAACTATTCAAACACAGGGATATAGGTCATTATAGGGTTATCAAAGAACAGGCTTCAGGCTCAAAGGGGTTAACTATGGCAATATATACAGGTGGATTCACAAATATACAGGCTACACAAAGAAATGCCTCAATCATCTCTAAAACCAAATAGCTTCTATTTCGCTTTGCAAACACACAGGGCAAGTTTTAGGTATCACATGCAAGCACATAATACAAGTAATAGCTCACACACGCTTGGCATGTAACTCATTCCGAATCAGTTTATCAACACACTCATACGAGCGTTCAAGTAAGACAGGATGTGCAAAATTAAGGCATAGATTTACGAGTCTACAAACGAGCCTAGACGTCGCACCCTCATGTTCGTTTTTGTTATTCTCAGGTGTGTACATCAAGGGTTGCATTCTAGCCTTCACCCATTTTGGTCCTAAAACTACAAACGAAAAATCTACCTAACCCGGTTCAAGAAAAGCCCTTGGAAAAGAACCGTGGTCAAAAGAAAAACCAAGGGAAAATTACTACACTACCTAAAAAAGAAAAAAGAAAATAAAATAAAGAAACTACATGGACTACTTCCCTCAAGAGTACTGTCCAAGTGGTCCGTCCTCAGGAAGAGTCCTCTACATTTTTTTTAAATCTGACTTTGACCCTCAAGAGACCCGTCGACAAGTGTCCGTCGTTGGGCCAAGTCAGTTACTTCTATTGTGAGTATAGTCAATTATACACAACAACACCAATCAAATACTACAGCATACACCATGTCTATATACACTAGAATACATTACCCGAGCAAGTCTCCCACCCCACACTTAAAAATTATAGCATGTCCCCATGTCATATCAAAAATAATGAGCAGAAGGGTAAGAAGACTTCCCTGAGCCTCAATCAGAGTCGGAGATGGTGTTGGGGTCCACATGGCAAGCTCTCCCCAAAGCACGGAACCAGGACATAAACCGGCTCTCAGACCTGGCCTGCCGCTGAGACATGGCATCCATACACGTGTGTAGGCCCTCCACCGAGGTGCGGAGATCCGCGACCTCTTCCTCCATAGTACGCAACATAGGCTGGGTGGACTGTGATCTGGATAAGTCTACCCCAGCATGGGGGCGCCGAGAGAGTCCGACACTGTTATAGGATCTCCTGGATGGTGCCATGGGAGCCGGGTCATCATCCTCATCATTGATCTGAATGGTGGTGCGTGCACTCCTGCCCACTCTGATGCCCGAAGCTTTGAAAGCTGCTTTAGGGGGCAACGCTCCATCAGTAGGATTGGTGGGGACATTCTTCAGCAGGCACAATGTAGTCACCAGGGAGGGGAAGTAGAATCCCTTTGACCTCAGCGGGGACCGTATGATCATTTCATCACCAATAAGTCTTGCCGCATCAAAATCTTTCTTTGTGACGAAGCACCACGTCAAGAGGGCTCTTTGGAAGTTCACTTCAGTCGTGTTGCCTAAGGGCAAGAACTGCCTGCAAATGACAGTGAGCCAACATTTAGCCAAATGGGTGAATGAATTGGAGTTCAGGGTGATATGGTCACGTATCCAGATTGGTGGCCCCCCTGCGCAGAGTGCATCTGTCATAATATCCTAAGTGACTCCTGGTGTGTCCTGGTAATAGTCGACGTCACCAGCAAACCGGGGCAGCCGCAACACTTGTTGAATAGTTTCAACTGAGGCATCTACCCATTTGTCCCGCATAGTCACCTCCCGCAACGTATGTGATGGGCAGTTCACGTAGAACTCTCTTACAAGCATCTTGTTCACCGTTTCAGGTTCATCAAATAAGAACTCCATTTCCCTCCGCCGGATTTCCTCATACATCTCCTCCTTTTCTGCACGGAGGGCTGCCCTGTCAATCGGAATCTCAGGGATGAAGCTCTTTGAGGCCTTGGCATGAAAGTCGTCCTCTGCCAATTCTGATTCGAACCGTGAGGCATTATATGTAGGCTGTTGGGACGTGCCTGCCAATCTCTTTTGCTTCTTACGAGCCATATGACCTGCAAAGAATACAAGAGAACCATCAAATATATCCTACATGCGCCAGCCAGATGGTTACTCAGACATCACCACCCGATGGAACCAAATAATATCCCCCATTTATTTCATTCATACACTATGCCAAACCCCCCAACTAGTGAGGTGTTCCAGGTTACAACCTCCATAATGGCCCCACAACTTTCTTACAAATTCTGGCATACAACACCCCCACACTTACTCCCTCAAGTGATTCACGTTAAATATAACACCATCATTCACCAAATACAACACCACCACAACCTAGGATATGCACAAAATGCCTCAAAATAGCAACACAAGCCCCAAATTTTCGGCCAAAATGGGCCATCCACCAAACTACACCGCAAAAATTATTTCTAGGCCTCCAAATCATCTAAACAACCCCCACAATCGAAGTATAAGAAAGACCCAACCATTTTAGCACCAAACAAATCCACAAGCAGCAAATACAACAATAAAAACAGAGAAGAAGCAAAAATTGAAAGAAAATCTACACTATTCCTACCTAGGGTTTACCTAAACTAGTTTAGACTAAATTACACTAATTAGAAGAAGAAATAGAATCAAAAAGAAGAGAACACTTACTTGATGAAGGTTGGAAGGGGTGGGTAGTGGTGAGAGGAGGTGTGGAGAAGATAACAATGGCGGGTTTTTTCTTTTTTTTTGGGAGTGAGGGAGGGATTTGAGAGAGAAAGAGAAGAGAGGATTTGGGTTTTATTTTGGGGGGCGTTCTGTTTCTGAATAGGGAGGGGGAATAATTGTTTTGGGGTGGGTGCAGGGTTAGGTGAATTAGAAAGGGGGGTGAATTAAAATAAAAAAATTCTACATACCTGGGCCCAACGAGGTCTACCGCGGTTCTACCACGGTCGCGGTTGAAACACGGTGAACGAAGTTCAGAAGGGGTCTCTGACCGCGGTTTGACCGGTGGAACCGCGGTCTGGGCAGTTGCCTGATTTTTTTGATTTTTTTTTCATATAATGTGTTACACTTACAACAATTTCGTGGGTTGCCTCCCACGCAGCGCCTGATTTAACGTCGCGGCACGACGCAGGATGAGCGCATTTAAGGCTCGCTCGACCTCTATGGTTCAGTCAGGTGCAGCTCAAACACTTCCTTTTTCTCACTCATGCCCACATATGGCTTCAATCTTTGACCATTGACTCTGAATGTACGAGAGTCATTCTCTGTGGCAATCTCAATAGCTCCTGAAGGGAAAACTTCAACTACTCGAAATGGTCCAGACCATCGTGACTTAAGTTTACCTGGGAATAGACGTAGTCTTGAGTTGTATAGCAATACCATGTCCCCGGGTTTGAAATTTCTCTCAACAATGTTCTGGTCGTGCAGCCTCTTCATTCTCTCCTTGTACAATTTTGTGCTCTCAAAAGCAAGATATCTGAACTCCTCGAGCTCATGCAATTCAGTGACTCTTGACGTGCCCGCAACTTCCATGTCTAAGTTTAGCTGTTTCAATGCCCACCACGCTTTATGTTCAAGTTCCACTGGCAGGTGGCAGGCCTTCCCAAACACCAACTTGTATGGTACATACCAATTGGAGTTTTGAAGGCAGTTCTGTAAGCCCAGAGTGCATCATCTAGCTTCCTCACCCAATCAGTTCTTGTGGCATTCACAATTTTGGTTAACACACTCTTGATTTCTCTGTTGGACACTTCAACCTATCCACTAGTTTGCGGGTGGTAAGGAGTAGCCACCTTGTGGCGCACATCGTACTTAGCAAGGAACTTTTCAAAGGCCCTGTTGCAGAAATGAGTGCCTCCATCACTGATAATTGCTCGTGGTGTCCCAAAGCGGGTGAATATGTTCTTCTTTAGAAATCCCACCACCACTTTTGCATCATTGGTGGGTAACGCCGCAGCTTCCACCCATTTGGACACATAGTCTACAGCAACAATAATGTACTTATTGCCATAGGAGCTGACGAAGGGACCCATGAAGTCAATCCCCCATACGTCAAACACTTCCACCTCTTGAATTGGGTTCATGGGCATCTCGTGGCGTCGGGAAATGTTCTCGGTCCACTGACATTCATTGCAGTCCTTCACCCATAGGTGCGCATCTTTAAACACTGTCGGCTAGAAGAATCCAACCTCTAGCACCTTTGCCACTGTCCTAACCCCTCCAAAGTGTCCACCATACGCCGATGCGTGACAAGCCTGCAAAACAGAAAATTGCTCTATCTCGGGGACGCATCTCCAGATCATATTATCAAGGCATATTCTAAACAAATAAGGTTGATCCCAGTAATACTGGCGGCTTTCATGAAAAAATCTTTTCCTTTGGACCGATGAAAGGTCGTGAGGAACTATACCACTGGCCAGGTAATTAGCAAAGTCTGCGTACCATGGCGCTTCCTGATGAGTGGTGGCGAGCAGCTGCTCGTCTGGAAAAGTTTTCAGTATTTCCTCAACCTCAACTACATTTTCAGCTCCCTCAAGTCGTGATAGATGATCAGCGACTTGATTCTCAGTGCCCTTACGGTCACGAATCTCAAGATAGAACTCTTGCAATAGCAACACCCAACGAATCAGGCGTGGCTTAGATTCTTTCTTTTCTATTAAGTACCTGAGAGCTACATGGTCAGTATATACAATTACCTTGGACCCTATCAGGTAGGATCAGAACTTGTCAAACGCGAACACTACAACCAACATCTCCTTTTCAGTCACAGTGTAGTTCAACTGGGCTCCACTCAACATTCTACTAGCATAGTAGATTGGGTGCATCAGTTTGTCTTTCCGCTGGCCCAACACTGCTCCCACTGCATAGTCACTGGCATCACACATTAGTTCGAACGGTTGCTCCCAGTTGGGGGCAACAATGATGGGTGTTGTAAGCACGTGATTTTTGCCCTATATGAGAATTACTCCCAAAAAATCCAAAAATAAAATGATTTTTCTTTGGTGTGCAATTTTGTGATATTTTGTGATATTTTCAATAATTATTTGTATTTGTCTATGCGTGTTTATTTGCTAAATTAATAAAAAATACAAAAATATGTCGCATGTAGGATTTAATCCTACAATTGTTAGTAATTAAATTTGTTTTACAAAAATTAAAAATTACAAAAATAGGCATCGTTTGCATTTTAGCATTTAATGTCCAAATATACAATTTTATGCTTGATTATTACTTAATTGTGCGTTAATTGTTATTGGGAGTTAATTTGCACTTTTATAACTTAATTTAGTTCTTAATAATAAGTTAAGTATTTTTATAATTTAGTTTTAGAGAAATAAAAGAAGAAAAGAAAGCAAAAATATAAAGAAAGTCGGAATTAGGCCTCTTCTTCAATTTCAAGTCACAGGCCCAAAAATTGGCCCAATCTTCCCTACGACCCAGTCCATTTCGAACTGGGTCGACCCAGTCCATAACCCAAAAGACTCAAACCCCTTTTGTCTTACATTTTACAAAAAAAACAAAACAAAACAAATTGAAGAAAACCCTAAAAAATTTGCAAAAATCATCCGCCACCCTCCTATCTTCTTCTTCTTCCTCAAGTTCCAAGTTGCCCTCCCATGTCCGCCCGTCGACCACCCTTCGTCCAATAGTTGACGCAGCAACAAAGCTGCTCTCCGACCACCCATGGCTACATCGTCTTCATCTCCTTCTTCTTCGTCAGAAATTCCTAGCCCTATCCGCCATTGACGAAGCTCGTCGAGCTCAAGCTTGAGCTCGACGCTCATGGCTGACCATGCTGCTTCTGTTTCAACCAAACGACCTCTGAACGCGACCGAACTGCTGCTGCTCGCGCAGCTGCTTCAGCCACCTTACGTCCAAACGCTACTGTCACCGTTGCTTCTTCATTACTGCCTCGTCCAGCTCGAGTTGGCTTCAGCTGGGTTGATGCTGCTGCGACGCTGCTTCTTCCCCTCCAGCTTCACGTCGAGCTGCTCGTCACTGCTGCTCACGTTTCCGCCATGGACGAGCAAGCTTTGATGCTGCCATGGCCAGCTGCGGGCTGCTGCTCCTTTCCCTCCATCTTCTTCATTTTGTCGAAGGTCTTCCGTTGAGTCGTAGCCCGGGCAGATTTGTTTACAATCGAGTTCGTCGTTGATTCACCTCCGGTTAGTTGTTTTTGAGTTTTATTTTTGTCCATATTTTTGTTTGATATTTCTCAAAGTTAAAATCGTTAAATATTTGATTCTTGTTTTGTTCGTTGTTCATCGTTGAAATAATTTTCTAGTTTGTTCATGTGTTTTGTTGATTTTAATTTTCAGATTCAAATGGTAAATTAATTAAGTTTTTTTTCATGTTTATTTCATGTTTGTATTGTTGTTAGAATAAATATTTGTTAGTGTGATGTTTGTTAGATTCAAATTGAAATTTAATTGATTATTTCTTCAATTTGTTTCATGTGTTTATGTATTTTTAGAAATTGTTAATATTGTTAAGTTCAAGTTTAAGTTCATAATTGTTTCTAACAACAAATCTTGTTATTTGTCTAAAAAAAGAATTTAGTTTTGTTGAAGGAAATATATTGATTTAATCGTTTGAATCCGTCATTCTTGTTGTTTAATATAGATTTAATTCATGTTCATACTTTGTTTGATTGTTCTTGAATCCGAAATTTGTATAGCTTGATTTCTTGTTTACCATTTGTGATTATTTCTTGAATTTGTCTCATAAAGTTTAATATAGGAATTGTTGGTTGTAATGTTGTTAGAATTGATTTTAAATTCAATATGATTGAATTTAGAAATCTAAATATACTTGTTTGTTGTTGTTGAATCCGAAAATAGGATTGTTTGTTGCTAAAATATTGTTCAATCAAATTTTAGTTGTTCTTTGTTGTTCAATTTGTGTTCATGTGATTTGTTGTTGAAATGTTGTTGAAATCATGTTCATGTGCTTTGTTGTTGAAATGTTGAAGAAATCATGTTCATGAAATTTGTTGTTTGAACATTGTTAGAAATTAATCATATTGTCTATATTTTGGTTAAGTTTGATTAATTGATGTGTTATAGCTGATGGGTAGTTTGGTAATTTATAGTACTTTCGGGGGTAAAATAGTAATTTGCAATAGGGTCGGAGGGGTAGTTTAGGAATTGTACATTTTGTAATTGTTTATTTGAAGCATGGGGGACAAAATGAAATGGGGTGGGTTGTGATATGGTTATTTAATATAAAGGGGGACAAGACAAAATGTAGTGGGGGGAATCTTGTATTATTTTAAGTGAAGCATGGGGGACAAAATATAATGGGGTGGTGTAATATGTTTATTTAATGTAATGAGGATGAGTGGGAAGATAATGGGTTGGGTAGAGAAAAAGTATTGATTTTAATTAATTGAAAGATTTATGGGATGGGTTATAAGAAGTCTTGAAATCAGAATAAGACAGACAAGAAAAAATACACATACAGATAGAGAGAAAAAAAACGGACAGAGAATAGAAGAGAGAAAAAAGGGTTGAACATTTAAGAGAAAGAAAAATTCCGAAAAATATTTAAGCTTTCAAAATAAAAATAAAAACTAAAAAATCTTCTGCTTTCTTTCTTTGTTTGAAATTAGTATTAATGGTTGTTGTTTCATTCAAAGCTTAAAGCTTTTCTTTTTGGGATTACTACTCCACCGGTCTGTTACTGGGTTGTTACTGTTGCTAGGCAGTTGTTGCTGTTGTACTGTTATTACTGCTGCTGATTCTCATCTTCATTTTCTTTTGCTTCTAATATCAGGTATATATTTTAGACTCATGTTGTGGAAAGCTTCAACATTGCCAAATAAATGAAGTTCGGAATTATAATTATGTCTTTTACTCGTTTAAATCTATTAGTTTAAATTTCAGTTTTGTTTCAGCTGGTTAATATAGTAGCTTACATTTGATGTGAGAACTGTTAGTTAATCATCCTTTGAAATTCGCATAAGCTTTGTAATAATGTTATTTATTTCAGAATTTCATTAAGTATAGCTATATTCAAATTATAAGATAGGGAACATGGCAGAAAGCTAGCCATTAATTAAATCTTATGATATTGTTGGCTAAATATGGAATAGTATGGAAGTATCAAGAAACTACATTACTAGCATATTTTGTCACAAAAGTCCGATTTTATTTAAAGCTAGATTGATGAAATTAGTATGTTGTTCGTACATGGCGTGATAACAGTTACATGTATAACCATAAGTGAAAGGTGAGTTGATATAATTCGTTACGAGTTTAGAATATTAGGAATGGTTCAAACGTACAACTATATTGCATGTGATGCAATTTTATTGAATCAATTTGTGTAATAGTTCTCTTTCTTATCAACTTGATTCTTATCTACCATTGTAAACAAATTAACCAAACAATTATAACTTTGGACTAAAAACAAGTATATGAGAAGGATATGGGATTTATAAGCACGAATTGCAACATTTTATGTCAAGGATATGTAGAAATAGAGTTCACATTAAATATAACAATAAAAATTCTTCAGAAACTATTAATTTGTTTATCAAATTAATTCATTTTTCCAGTTTTATATGCGATTCGATTTTTGATATATTAATGTTGTATCCACGATAAAAATGGTAGTATTTTTAGTTACATGTTGTTTGTTTCTTTTTCATATTATTAATTCTTTAAAATTTGAATAGTTTTGAGGTATATAATTCATACGCGTAAAATAAGACTTGTAGCAACGCCTAATAAATTTTGAATTCTTTGTCAAGAAATTTGGTGGCATCCCAATCGGTGATTCTCCATGACTCTTACATTTTAAAAATAGATGGATGCACTAAACATTTGTAGAGAATTTATATTACTGTTAAGAATATTTGCATAATTAAGGATGCGTTCGCGTGACTTGATTATACTTCTAAAGGCAATTCGGATTATGCGTTCGCGCAACTTCGAGCAAATTTTTATTAAAAAGAGATTCGTCGGAGGATCTTAAATTAATTTCATAAAACCCGAGATGTGCGGTTCACTACTTAATCATACAAAAAGTGTGAATGTTCTTGATTTTATTTAAAACACAATTTCGAAAAAATAATTATTTTATAATAAATATATTATCAATATCATTGTGTACACGTACGCGTGACACGATTTTTCACGTTAAAAAATATATAATATATAAAACGAATACACGTACGCGTGATTCGATTCGAAGAAGGGTCTTTAATTATAAACAATCTAAACAGAAGCGGTAACAAAATCATGCAATAAAAATGTAAAATCGAGATAATTAAGCCAAGAATAAAAACAGTTAAGCGACCGTGCTAGAACCACGGAATTCGGAAATGCCTAACACCTTCTTCCAGATTAACAGAATTCCTTACTCAGGATTTCTGGTTCGCAGAATAATAAACAGAGTCATATTCTCCTCGATTCAGGGATTAAAATTGGTGACTTGGGACGCCTTAAAATTCCCAAGTGGCGACTCTGAAACAAACAAACAAATCCTGTTTCGACTGTCCTTTAATTGGAGAAAACTCCCTTGCACCCTCGCGGGGGCGAAAAGAGGAGGTGCGACAGCTCTGGCGACTCTGCTGGGGATCGAACCCAAAACCACTGGTTCAGGGTTCAAGAATTCGAGCTTAAAATAACTGTTATAGTTGGCTTTATTTATTATCTGATTTTTACATGATATATGCTTAATGTGCTAAATGATGCTTTTACCGCTTTAATATTATCTGAATTGTGTATATAAAACTGCTACGAAACCCTTCTTCTTTCTGAGTCTTCTGAATTTATGGTGTACACGTGCGCGTGGCCCACCTTTCTGTTAGAAGTCATACCAAATAAGACGAAGTTGGGACAAGTAACTAGGCCGGGCAGACTTTCGTGCTCCCGGTACGTTGCCCCCATTTTGGCTCAAGCTGTCCACTTGGGTAAGCCAGGGCTAGAACAATATGCCTCAGGTTTTTCACTTAGAATAACTCAGCTACATGCCGGATCCCTAGTAGGAACGTTTGTTTGCATCACGTGCATTTGACTTTGGAGGCTCAACACAGGGGTTGGGTCTGTCTAGGACAGGTGTACCAAAAATGAAAATGACCATCCTGATGCATCGTACTTGCTACTATTTGCGCCTTTATTTGATTCGGACTTGTGTGTTGACTGACTTTTGAATATCAGGAATAATATTTTGAAATTGAAAAAAAAAGAAAAAGAAATAGCGGTTAGGGAATTGATTGTTTATTTTTGAAAAAAAAAATCCAATGCCTAAATATTGTCAAAACTCTGCCGAAATTTCGAAGAAAAATGAAAACAAAATGTTTTATTAGTTTGTTTTACTAAAAAGCAAAGGAAAAATAGAAGGACAATAAAAAAGTCGTTGTTCTGTCTTGTTTTTTTTTCAAAAAAAAAAAATAGAAAAAATATATAGTTTGTCTTGCCATGAAAATGAAAATAAAAAAAGTCTTATTTTTTAAAAATGTTTTTTTTTGTTATTTATTTGTTTATGAAAATGCAAAAAAATTTAAAAAATAAAAAGAGTCTTACATTATTTGTCACACATATATATATATAAGTCCAAAAAGTTTTTCTTTATTTCCAAAATATATATGTATATCTTTATTAGTTGCAAAAAATATTTGTCTTGCCAAAAGTCTAGAAAAGTTTTTTTAGACCCCCAATTTTCAAAACAAAAAAAATTCAAAAATATTTTTCATTATTGACTTCTTTAGAAAGTTTTTTTTAAATTATTTAAAAAAAATAATAAAATAAAAAATCCGAAAATATTTTGATTCTTCTTTCAAAATTGAAAAGAAAATTCAAAATTCAAAAAAAAAATATTTTCAGAAGCATTTCTTTGATTAAAGGTAAAATTCGGAAAAATATTTTCTTTTTTCTTTAGAATAAGAAAAAAAACAAACGAAAAGTCAGAAAAAATATCTTAGAAGTCTTTCTTTTAAAAAGAAAATAAAAAAAAAACTTCCTTTCTTCTTTTAAAGTAGTTCTTTCACAAATTCAAAAAAAAAAAAGTTAGTTCATTTACTTATTCTTGATCTGCCCGAACTACGCGGGTTTGATTCTCACCGGATGTGAGATACGTAGGCAACCCTCATCGGGTCCAACCCCCCTTTTTTTGCTAAAATAGCCAAAAACCAATAAATAAATAAAAAACGTGTCAAAAGTTTTTCATAAATAAGTCGGACGGTGTCCAGCCTCCCCTTTTGCTAAAAAAAAATATGTCAAATTTTAGTTTTGTCATAAAGAAGTCGGGTGACGCTGTTTTGTCAAGACATAGCCGAATGTTCCCTAAAAGGACGCCGGAAGGCTGACTTTGCATAAACAGCTACCTTTTGGGTCATGTTTAGGATTTTGGTCCAGTTGACCCACACAGTCTTAAAAATCTTCGTCCCCGAGGCACTAAAGGGACGTGTTTGCAACACTAGGTTTTTATTGTAATTTTTTTTAAAAAAAAACAAAGAGTCAACAGTCAGGTGAATACCGTTTGGATTTTTGGTCAAAATAAGCCGAGCCAGCTTCGACCGCGTCTTAAACCGTTCTTGCCGAAATAGCCTCAGAGTATCTTTCAGTTGTCGAAAGACTATTTTCGTAAAAGAACGGACAAGTTTGTAAAATGTCATAAAATAATCCTCCCCGGCCTCAAAATTCATGTGAAATTTGGAAGGGGCCACATTTGCAAAAATAGTCGTTTGGTTGCATTTGTCAAACGGGGAAAGGAAGCTGGCCTTTTTGTTTCAAGGTTATAGATCTTTAATTAGAATATGTGGGTTGTTTGATTTTCGAGTTCGTAGGTCATCTTCAAACTTTTGAAACCCAGTTTATTTTTAAAAATTGAAAAAAATGATTAGTATTGTTTATCTTTTATTGGTCCGAACTACGCAAGGTCTGATTCATGCGGGGGCATGATACGTAGGCAATCTCTATAAGATTCGACCACCACAATAAAATATATATAAGAAAATAAAATAAAATAAAAGTGAATAAAATTTTCAAGAAAACTGGGACGACACAAGCAGTCGCGCAAATGCATAATAGAAAGGGGATATTTGTCTAGGAGCATTGCATCTCAACGTGTAATTATATATGTGTTAAATTCTCAAAACTAACAAGTTTGTTCATTTCCAGAATTCAAGCAGTTAGTTTCTCTAAAGAGTATACTGGCATATTATCATTATCACACGAGATCAAAAGGACCAATACCCGAAAGTATGTCTATCCCAGATGTTGACACAGGTATTGAGCTAGAGGAGATGGATGTCGGGAAAATGAAAGAAGAGATGTTTAAACTCAAGCAGCAAATGGCTGAGATGTACCAAGCCTGGTCTACAGGACAGTTACCCCCATCTTACCCAACTAACCCTGCTCCATCAATGACCCAAACTCAGGATAATATTACCACTGAATTATCCCCAAATTTCCCCATTTACCAACACTACCAAGGAACCACCTCTCAGACACCGCAGTCTCCACCTCCGAAACCAGTTTCATACTTTCCTCCACCTGTGACTCCTGTTTTCGTAGCACCTCCCCCGGCTACATTCCACAAATCTCCTAGTGAGCCTACATTCCAGGCCCAGGACAACCAATATTACCCCCCGGAGCCCACCCTCAAAGCCTCCGAAATCCATTCAACTACTCCTCGTTTTGACCTCCCAACCGAAAGTGACAAGCCAGCCAAAAATGCTGAACAAGAAGAGATGTTCAGGAAGGTCAAAAGTCTAGAACAATCTTTCCGAGACATGCGAGGGTTAGGTGGGCAAGTCAGTGTAGCATACAAGGATTTGTGCTTGTTCCCAAATGTACAATTACCAGTTGGCTTCAAGATGCCTAAATTTGACCTATACAATGGGCACGGCGACCCAGTAGCCCACTTAAGGGGTTTCTGCAGCAAGATGCGAGGAGCTGGGGGAAAAGACAAATTATTGATGGCTTACTTCAGTCAAAGTTTAAGCGGATCAGCTTTGGAGTGGTATACACGCCAGGACCATGGGAGATGGAACACCTGGGATGACCTAGCACAGGCATTCGCACACCATTTCCAATACAATCTGGAAATCATCCCAGATCGACTATCTTTGACAAAATTTGAGAAAAAACACAATGAAAGTTTCAGAGAGTATGGCTTCCGGTGGAGAGAACAGGCAGCAAGAGTGGATCCTCCTATGAAGGAGAGTGAAATGGTAGACTACTTCCTCCAAGCCTTGGAACCAACTTACTATGCCCATTTGGTTTCAGCGGTAGGGAAATCATTCAACAAGGTAGTGAAGATGGGAGGTATGGTGGAAGAAGGCCTCAAGACAAATAAAATTATGAGCTATTCAGCAATTAAGGCAGCTACTCAAGCTATTCAAGGCGGGGTAGGAGAAATCGGAAGAACGAAGAGAGAGGAAGCAGCGGTAGTTGATTCAGGAATTTGGTTGGGACCCAGAGGTTCACCGCCTTACTATAATCAATAACGACCTCGCCAATCAACTTACCACCACAATTCATCCCAACACTACTATCACCCTTCGGAGCCTCATTCTTCCATTAACCAAGCCCAAACATACACTCAGCCTCCGGTTCGCTCGCAATGGCGCGCGCCGGCTCCCCAGAACACACATACACCACTGCAAAACACCTATTCACCACCAAGAGCCTACAAGAACCCTCCAGGGGCAGGTTTCCGGGGAAATCAGGCTTTCAGAAATGAAAGAATACAAAGAACATTCACTGAGTTGGGGGAAACCTATATTGCCGTGTTCCACAAATTAAGGCAGTTAGGCTTGTTGAGTCCTGTTGAGCCCAGATTGCCAAATCCCCTTCCCAAAAATATGGACCACTCGGTAAGCTGTGAGTATTGTTCGGGGGCTCCCGGACATGATACCGAGAAATGTTGGAAGTTGAAACATGCAGTACAGAATCTTATTGACACCAACAAGATTGAGGTTCAGACACCAGAGGCACCCAACATCAATCAGAACCCGTTGCCGGCACACCTTGAAACCCACATGATTGAGCTAATGCACGAAGGAGGGAAGCTAAAGAAACCCTCACAAACAGTGATAATGATCCGTGTCGGTTCAAAAGAAATGTTAACCAGTGGGAAAGCGGTGGTATAGTTGGAAAAGGTGGATGACAAGCCAGTTATGGTGTTGGGAAAAGGGTCCAACGAGGCATATGTGCAGTTTGTGGGGTTGAAAGCAAAAATCAACAATTGAATGGCTACTCCTCTTCCTATACGAAGGGAGTCTTGGTAGTGGGCTCTGATTTTCTTTTTTTTTGTTGTTTGGATTATTCCAGGGTTGTAATCCAGATCTTTCTTGTGCTCGCCAAAGTGTGAAACCTTGCTATCCCGTATTTTAATAAAGTGAAAGTTTTTTTTCCTCATTCCTTATTTTGTTTTAATTTTTCTTCTTATTTTTCTCTTCTGAACAGTTCTCTTTCTACTGGTTCTAATGACATGGCATGCACGACGGATCTTCAACCTAGTCTAAAAAAATCAATCAATCTGATTTCGAACTTATAGTACAAGATTGTGATGATAAGTCGGAATACGATAAGGATGAAGCCTTCGGAAAAATTAACAGAGAGTTGAGCCAATTTGAAAAAAAAAAGAGCCCAACTCAAATGACACGGAAGCCGTCAATCTAGGGGATGTGGATGACATCAGGGAAGCTAAGATAATCGTCCACATGGAACCAAACATCAGGGAAGAACTAATCAAAGCACTTACTGAATTCAAAACCTTTTGCATGGTCATACGACGACATGCCGGGCTTAAGCACCAATCTAGTGGTTCAAAAATTGCCCACTGACCCGGCATTACCCCCCGTCCAGCAAAATTGAGGAAGTTTAAAACCAACGTGAGTGTGAAGATTAAGGAAGAAGTGACCAAACAACTGAATACTAAGGTTATTCGGGCCGCTCGATATACTGATTGGTGGGCTAATGTGGTGCCAGTGTAAAAAAAAATGAATGAAAAAAAAAATGAAAAAAAAATCCGAGGTGTGTGTTGATTATCGCAATCTAAACAGAGCAAGCCCGATGACGCTTTATGATCAACAGATATCGAAGGGAAATGCGTCGACATGGCTATCAATTCTGACGCAGTTAAGAGATATTATGTTTTCTCGTAATTGTAATTGTTGTTTGTTTGTACTTAGCATTTATCAGAGAATGAAATGACAGAGGCAATTCTTTCTTCTATCCCAAACACTTTGACCTTTGCTTCCCCTTTTGAGCCTTATTTACTCTTTCATACCCCTCTTTTGGAATCAGTATTGAAAATGAAAAAAAAAGTAATAAGAACAAAAGAAAAGTCACAAAAAAAACAAAGGAATTGGGAACTACGTTTGACCTGATTCCTCAAAGAAGGATACGTAGGCGCCTCACGGCTCGGTCATAGTGTAACATAGTGTGCATAAGGTAACATAGTGTGACAAAATAAAAATCCCCGATCAAGAAAAACTGGGGCAGAAGTTGGCGCTTGTAATTTTGTCAAGAAAGTTTGATTCCAAGAGTTGTACTATTTTACCCCTAAAAATTATTTTTGAACTTTGGATACCCCCTTCTACTTTCAGCCATACACAAAAACCCCTATTGATGTCCAAAAAAGACCTCCCGATCAGTATCTGAGAAGTGCTAAGTCAATTCAAATGGAAGTCGGGAATAACACTCTGATCCCCAGCAAAGAAGAAGATCATAAGCTGAAAATGAATTGATAGCCGAAAGAATCCCCAACAGAGAGAGTCATATCGGCAGCACTTCAATCCCCAGCTGAAAAATAAAATAAAATGAGAAAGTCTTATCGGTGAAAACCTTCAGAGGCACCATAAGGCGACGGGAGTTGAGAGAAATGAGAGAGTCTTATTAGTGAAAACCTCTCGAAGGGCACTATGAGGCGACAAGACAAGATTGGCGGGAAGGATCCGCATTTGGCAAAGAGTTGAGTGCCTGTTTATCCCCAGCAACATGAGGCCGTCTGGAAGTTTGATTGATACAAATAGACTGGGTTGATTAATCCGGAATGCGCGACATGATCGTTGGAATCGGTTATATCATTCAGATAAGTTCTTTTCTTTCCTTTTCCCTAGCATTTGTTCAGAAAGACTTCTTCTTCTTCTATTTTTTGAAATCATCACTTTTTCATTTCTTGGTTTAAAAAACTTTACCTTCCCAGCAGTTTGTTTTTGAAAAGGATTTTCAGAGCTTACTACCAGTTGCCAAAATGATGCAAAGCAAAATGCGAATAGGACACGCCAAAGACAAGGCGATAAAGAGAAAAGAAGTTGGTCGCAAGACCAAATGATGAAAGGGGCCTAGATCCCAATAGAACCAAATTTCCAAGGGAAGTTAGAGAAAAACAGGAAAACAACAGTTGAGAAAATTGTGGACCTAATTCCAAGAGGGCCCCTGGCAGATCATCGAGATGTAGGAGCATCCCCGACAGATTTTCGACCAAGTTCCAAGAGGGTTGGACAACATAGAGTGGGGAAGGGAGAAAGGGAAAAACCATCCCAGTAGGAGTATCATAACCAACCACCGGGTTTTTAAACTAACAAATTTTGTTTGGTTTGAAACAGGTAGAGGGAGTGGCAGTGAAGACCATAAGGGAAAATGCAAACTGGGGTAGAAAATTTTCTTTTCAGTTAGAAAATTTTCTGGAAATCAGGTACCCATTTGGGGAAGAATAAAGATAGCACCAAGGAAGTGGTCTTTAAACCAGGGTTGCCCCCAACATAATAAGCTTCCAATGGAGGAAGTTGATCCCCAGCAGACAGAACAAAGGGATGACATTTGTGCTCAGAAAAGCAAAGAGCCATTATCCTCCCCAGCAGCTTCCAGAAGAATGAAGCATCGATTTGAAGGGATAAAATTCCCCAGCAGCGTTATCCTCAACAACGTTATCCCAAGAAGATAACACTTTTATCCCCAGCAGTGTTAAGAAAAAAAAACAACAAAAAAAAAGAAAAAAAGAAAAAAATGAATTTGAAGGAGGGAGAACAAGGAAGAGCAATGAAAGAAACATCAATCAGGCATCCACCTGGAGAACAAGGAAGAGAAATGGAAGTATTAGCAGTCAGGCGTCCACCTGGAGAACAAGGAAGAACAGTTGAAGTATTAGTAATCAGGCATCCACCTGGAGAACAAGGAAGAACAGTTGAAATATCAGAAGTCAGGCGTCCACCTGGAGAACAAGGAAAAGCACCAAAACTGGGGCAGAAGATTTTCTGCCATTGTCGAAAATTTTCTCGGAGGAACGAGGAAATCAATTCAAGTTTTAAGAGATAGCAAGACAACACGATTCGAAGAAAAACAGTCGGAGGTAAGACAATTCCAAGATGTTTTGGGTTCATCCGCCCTCGAATAGGATATTTGGGTTCATCCGCCCTCGAATAGGATATTTTGGGTTCATCCGCCCTCGAATAGGATATTTTGGGTTCATCCGCCCTCGAATAGGATATTTTGGGTTCATCCGCCCTCGAATAGGATATTTTGGGTTCATCCGCCCTCGAATAGGATATTTTGGGTTCATCCGCCCTCGAATAGGATATTTTGGGTTCATCCGCCCTCGAATAGGATATAATGGGTTCATCCGCCCTCGAATAGGATATTTTGGGTTCATCCGCCCTCGAATAGGATATTTTGGGTTCATCCGCCCTCGAATAGGATATTTTGGGTTCATCCGCCCTCGAATAGGATATTTTGGGTTCATCCGCCCTCGAATAGGATATTGTTGGGTTCATCCGCCCTCGAATAGGATATTTTGGGTTCATCCGCCCTCGAATAGGATATTTTGGGTTCATCCGCCCTCGAATAGGATATTTTGGGTTAATCCGCCCTCGAATAGGATATTTCGGGTTCATCCGCCCTCGAATAGGATATAATGGGTTCATCCGCCCTCGAATAGGATATTTTGGGTTCATCCGCCCTCGAATAGGATATAATGGGTTCATCCGCCCTCGAATAGGATATAATGGGTTCATCCGCCCTCGAATAGGATATAATGGGATCATCCGCCCTCGAATAGGATATTTTGGGTTCATCCGCCCTCGAATAGGATATTTTGGGTTCATCCGCCCTCGAATAGGATATTTTGGGTTCATCCGCCATCGAATAGGATATTTTGGGTTCATCCGCCCTCGAATAGGATATAATGGGTTCATCCGCCACCGAATAGGATATTTTGGGTTCATCCGCCCTCGAATAGGATATATAACGGGTTCATCCGCCCTCGAATAGGATATAATGGGTTCATCCGCCCTCGAATAGGATATTTTGGGTTCATCCGCCCTCGAATAGGATATAATGGGTTCATCCGCCCTCGAATAGGATATAATGGGATCATCCGCCCTCGAATAGGATATTTTGGGTTCATCCGCCCTCGAATAGGATATTTTGGGTTCATCCGCCCTCGAATAGGATATTTTGGGTTCATCCGCCCTCGAATAGGATATTTTGGGTTCATCCGCCCTCGAATAGGATATTTTGGGTTCATCCGCCCTCGAATAGGATATTTCGGGTTCATCCGCCCTCGAATAGGATTTTATTTTAAAGTTGTTGAAGTCAGGAGCCCGCCTGAAGAGAGGAATGACGATTATTTTCAAAGTTGTTGTTGA